>NW_006921602.1:19600214-19602639 GCF_000298275.1 Orycteropus afer afer
TTAACTTTTACAATAACAGACTAATACAATATTTGTCCTTTTGTGATTGACTTACTTCACTCAGCATAATGTCCTCCAAGTTCATCCACGTTATGTGGTGTTTTTCAGAGATTTAATCTTTTCTTAAGTGATTGAGGTTTAATATAAGAATAACTGTTACTGTTCTGAGTTTTGTCATAGTTTCTTTTTAAAATAATTGTTCAGAAACGAAAGAAATGTGCGCAGTAGTTTATCATTCTTATAAATTTATTCTAGATGTAGTGATTTTTATTCTTGTATATAGTTTTATGGTATTTCCAACTTTTTAGTTAGTTTCCCAGCTTTCTTACAATCCTTGAACATGTCACCTTCTATTTAGCTGTCTCTAATATATATGAGTCGGGGCCGACTCGACGGCACATAACAACAACAACAACAACAACAATATATTTCTTATGAGGAAATCAATCATGTTTGACATACTTGCATGTAAAGTACAGTAAATGAGAAGTTCTGAGTGTTTTATGGAAAAAAATATTTGTGCTTTCAGTAGGGTATTTTTTCTTTTTTTAAATGTATATATTTTGGTTATGTGGAGTATATATATCCTTGAGGTTGCTAGGTTCCTACTTTATGAACAGTTGGGATAATATTATACTAGTGGGTTTTGCTAGTTAAAGTGAACCAGGGTAGAAATGGAGAGAAGAAACTTATGAATAACCAGAAGGACACAACAAATAAAGTGCACACTTCGGTGGTTGCAGGTATATCATGGCCTAGGTTGCAGGTATGTCATGGCCTAGATCTGAATTAGGAGCTCTGGTAGCATAGTGGCTAAGACACTTGCCTGCTAACCAGACGGCTGGCGGTTCAAACCCACCAGCTACTCCTCGGAAGGAAGGTTGGGCAATCCTACTTCCGTAGTGATACTCCCTCGGACACCCAAGGAGGGGTCGCTATGAGTCGGGGCCGACTCGACGGCACATAACAACAACAACAACAACAGATCTGAATTGCAAGTACTCCAAACTAAAATACTGGCTTTTGATACTGATACTAAACATATTATAAATGTTTAGTTGTGATATTCTCTCTAGTAATGTAAACAGTAAATTAAGAAAAAATATTCTCTATTCTCTATATTTAAAGGAACTGAACTGAAGTAGTTGCTGTAGAATCGATTCCTACTCATGGCAACTCCATGTGTCAGAGTTGACTGTGCTCCCTAGGGTTTTCCATGGCTAATTTTTTGGAAGTAGATCTCTAGGCCTTTCTTAGGCCCCTCTGGGTGGACTTGAACCTCTTAACACCTTTAACATTTTGGTTAACAGCCAAATGTGTTAACTGTTTAGGGAGTCCCCTATTTAAAGGAAACAATAGGTAAAGGGTAGATAGACGATAGAGGCTTCTGGTAAATGTGGTTGTTGTATTCTTAGTTTGCAATAAGTAGCTATTGTGTGTTAAAGTTTGGCGATTTTGTGATGCATAATGTTAGGTTTCTTTGTATCTTTTCATTGTATCACATTCAGATAGATGGATAGAAAAATGATGAGGAAAATTGGGGGTGTATTTTTGTGATGGGGTAGCTTAAAATACGTTTTGTGGAGTGACAGATGAGGTCACCATGAGTTGGAATTGACTAGAAGACAGCTCATTTGGTTTGGTTTTCAGAGTACCAAAAATACAGGCTGTGTGTGTGTAGGGGGGCAGAGATTTGCAGGCAGGACAGGATCTGCGGTTTTTGGCTCTAACTCCTAACACAAAGTCTCAATGAGAGAGACCTATGTGGCCACTAATTGGGAGAGCAAGACATAATATGAAAGGCTGTGGACAGAGAAACAAACATTGGTTTCATATCTGAGTCCTAAACCCAAGTTACAGGGGTGGATAATCCAAATTGCAGGAACTGATTTGACTTTGGTCTGCTTTTCACATGGGCACCTCTATGTGACATGTTTGAGTAAAGAACCCCGGGGTTGGTTTCTTTTTTCCCCATGGAGGAATTGATTTTAATGATTGTTAATGATTCTCCCAAGCAACTCTAAAAATCTTGGTAATTTTAAATAAAAATTTAGCAATAGTAATTCTAACCAGTCTGGTTGTCAGTTTTTATCCTAGGAAAAGGAAGCAGTGTCAAGGATAAGTGGAAAAACTGTAATAATCCTACCAGTTAAATTCCTGTGATGGAAGTAACACTGCTGTGCCAGAATGTGAAGGCTTGGCTTTAGTGTTAGTGGGTATAGTTAATGAGTACTGAGAGCATTTCTTGGGAATGTCATCTACCTTTGGTACCAGGTGAATTCATTCTGAAGCTACTGCAATTCTAACTAAACAATGTGAGAATATATATAGTGGAAACACTGTTGTTCAGTCACCAGGGTTTATTGTGTGTCTGTGGCTGGTAGGAAGGACTCTGGTAGCATAGTGCCTAAGGCACTTGACTGCT
>NW_006921602.1:19603302-19605833 GCF_000298275.1 Orycteropus afer afer
AACAACAACAACAAGGCTTATTTGCCTAGAATGGAGAATCCATGTTAGGAAGAAATGCTAACTGGGCCATTAAAACCCAATCTCTTATGATTCATATTCTAGACCATGAGAACTATGTGATGGAGCATTATGGAATGTTAGTTGTAGTCCATGTTGAGAATTTAGGGTATGATACAGTAAGGAATAAATTATCTATGTGATAAGTGGGCGATTGAGCCCTGGGTTTAGAGGAGTGATTCTAAGGATAGAATAAAAGATGATGTGGAAGAACAGCTGGTAAAACTTGGTGAATATTTAATGTGAAGTTAACAATTTTTGGGGGGAGCCCACCCTATAATTGAATCTAGATCTCAGAGGCTATTGTATTGCATGGGGGTGTGGTTTTGTATAACTTTGAGTACCTCGGTCTTTGAAATGAAAAAGTCTAAAATTCTGAATATTATAGGTTGGGATGGGTTTGAGGGTTTGGGATTTTCTCCTACTTGCAAGTTAATATGTTTGCTTAGGACTAGCTAAAACTTTACACAGACCTTCGATAATCTGTGGCTAATCATTTGAAAAGCAGTGCTCCAGATGGGTTGGAAGTAGAAATTTGGTAACTTTGGAGTAGAGGGGAGAAGTTAGAGTTAAAAATAAACTGATAAATACTTTTTATTCTCTTTAAGTTGAAACTAGATGTTTCAGTTCAAGAATATGCTTGATAATGCTGACTGTATGTGAATTGTGAACTTCCTATTTCAGAAACTAATTGGGGAGAAGAATGTGATCTTTGCATTTTAGGCAGCATATGTGAATATAGGATTTGTGTAGTACAATTTTCTTTTAATCTGTCTTAGCTTGCATTGTTTTAACTGTCTTTAACTCAAAGTTGAACTTGCATGGGAGCAGTTGATGGTCTGTTCCACAATCAGCTCCTGGCCTGGTTTTGGCTGAAGATACTGAGCTTTTCCATCACCTCTTACCACAGATGTAGTCAGTCTGATTGCTGTGTATTCCATATGGCAAAGTCCACATGTGTAGCCGCTGTTTGTGTTGTTGAAAAAGGTCTTTGTAATGAATAAGTCGTTGGTTTTGCAAAATTCTGTCATGCGATTTCCAGCTTCATTTCTGTCACCAAGGCCAAATTTTCCTACTACTGGTGATTCTTCTTTGTTTCCAGCTTTTGCATTCCAGTCACCAGTGATAGTTAACACATTTTGATTGCATGTTCGGTCATTTCAGACTGCAGAAGCTGATAAAAATCTTCAATTTCCTGATCTTTGGCTTTGGTAGCTGGTCATAAGTTTGAATAATAGTCATATTAACTGGTCTTCCTAGTAGGCATATGGATATTATGCTATCATTGACAGCATTGTACTTCAGGACAGATCTTGAAACATCCTTTGTGATGATGAATGTCATGCCATTCCTCTTCAAATTGTCATTCCTGACATAGTAGACCACATGGTTGTCTGATTCAAAATGGCCCAAACTAGTCCATTTCAGCTCACTAATGCCTAGGATATCAATCTTTATGTACTCTATTTCATTTTTGCCAAGTTCCAATTTTCCTAGATTTATGCTTTGTACATTCCATGTTCGATTATTAATGGATGTTTGCAGCTGTTTCTCATTTTGAGTCGTGCCATATCAGCAAATGGAGGTCTCAAAAGCTTACCCATGTCATTAAGGTTGGTTCTACTTTGATGATGCATCTCTTTCCTGGTCCTGTTTTGAGAGCCTTCAGACCTAAGTGGCTTATCCCCTGTACTTTATTGGACATTGTTTCCAGGCTATTCATAAAGTTGCACAGTAATGTATCAGATGAGAGCCAAAATATGATCCTGAATATATCCCTCCTGAAATTAGAGACCATCTAAAGAATAGATTCAATGTATGGAGCACCAGTGACCGAAAACCAGAAGAATTATGGGATGACGTCAAGAACATCATCCATGAAGAAAGCAAGAGGTCACTAAAAAGACGACAAAAGAAGGAAAGACCAAAATGGATGACAGAAGAGACTCTGAAACTTGCCCTTGAGTGGAGAGTAGCTAAAACAAATGGAAAAAATGACAAGATAAAAAAGCTGAACAGAAGATTTCAAAGAGCAGCTTGAGCAGACAAAGCCAATTACTATAACGAAATGTGCAAAGACTCGGAGTTAGAAAACCAAAAGGGAAGAACACACTTGACATTTCTTAAGCTGAAGAACTGAGGAAAAAATTTAAGCCTTGAGTTGCAATATTGAAAGGTTCTATGGGCAAAATATTGAATGATGCAGGAAATATCAAAAGAAGATACAAGGAATACACAGAGTCACTGTACCAAAAAGAACTGGTAGATCTTCATCCATTTCAGGAGGTGCCGTATGATCAAGAACCAGTGGTACTGAAGATAGAAGTTGAATCTGCACTGAAGGAGTTGGTGAAGAACAAGGCTCCAGGAATTGACAGAATACCCATTGAGATGTTTCAACAAACAGATGCCCTACGGGAGGCACTCACTCAGCTATGCCAAGAGATTTGGAAGACAGCTACCTGGCCAACTGA
>NW_006921602.1:19608624-19618013 GCF_000298275.1 Orycteropus afer afer
ACCCCTTTCTCCTGCTCTTCCGGCCTGCTACTCTGTGCTACGCCTGTGCTTACCTTGCTCCCGGAGACCCGGTCCCTCTCGGGAGGGTAACAAGGGAGCCGTCTGAGCACTAGTGACTGGGTTTTACTTCTTTTTATAAGAAGTAAATGGGATAATCTGTAAGAGTGCTGTAGAAATTGTATTATGAAAGTGTTATGAAAATTACGCAAATATTATAAAAATTGTTTTTCCAGATCTACTTTTTAAAAAAATATTACTGTTTATTTTGTTGATTTTTATAGTTAATTTACTTATCTGTATCTTTCCCAAAATGGGAGTGTTGGGAAGACAGAGACTTTATTCTTAGTCTGTGTGTTGCAGGACCTCGCACAGTGCCTGGTTTACATGAGGATTTATAATAAATATTTATCAAGAGGACCACAGGTTGCTAAATACTTTGCTCATTAGTAAGTGGACTGGACTTCCCAAATGCATCTCATACAGCTATTTTCATTCAATAGACATTATATTCTAGTGAAGGAGTCTTACACAACTTGTCAGCTAAATTGTGAAAATAGACTGAACATCATAATTATTTTTGTTAATAATGGAGTATTTCTATAGCAAAATTAGAAAGTGACTTCCCCCGCCCCCTGTAATTAGTGTACTATATATTAGAACCCCAAGGATAATAATACAGTTTAGGTATTACAATCTTAGGAGCTCTTTTGGCTCTGTGGTTAAACCTTTGGGCTGCTAATCAAAAGGTCTATGGTTTGAAACTACCAGCTGCTCCATGGGAGAAAGAGGAGGCAGGCTGCTTTTGTAAAGATTTCAGCCTTGGAAACCCTGTGGGGCACTTCTGCTCTTAACAGGGTTGATAAGAGTTGGAATTGGCTCGATGACAGTGGGTCTTTAGTTATAATCCAGCATAATGGAGAGCACTGTTTTACAGTGTGGGTTGTTGCTAGCTCAGAGATAAGTTATCATCCACATTTCTAAGTTGATTCAGAAGTCAGAATTTAATTCTGGTAAAAATACAATAATAAAATTCCATCAAATTCATTTTTACCTATAAAATGGCAGAATTTCTAAGGTACCTAGGTACAGTAGACCATTTGGTAGAGGAGTAACTGTTTTCTTTGTGTGCAAAACAAGCTCTTGAGCAGGGGCCCTAAATCAGGAGCAGTTTTGCTTTCTAGGAGACATTTTTGCTTGTCGCAGCTGTAGGGGTGCTACTGGCATCAAGTGAGTAAAGCCAGGAATACTGCTGCTAAACATCCTACAATGCACAGAACAGTTACCTACAACAAAAAATTATTTGGTCCAAAATGTCAGTAGTACTGTAGTTGAGAAACCCTGTTCAAGAGAAAATTGGAATGGTCTTAGCTCTTTATTTTTTTGTTCTTTTTGATAGCTTGTTGTCTTAATTGGTAACTTAACTTCCTACTGAGCTTCCCATATTGTTATCCTACTGAAGCTTTACTTGCTAATATACACTGTGCACTGCAGTTCTGAAAATGTACTTTTTCATGTATCTTATACCATTTTGCATTCTTCTCTTCAGTTCCAGTTTGTTGTTGGGAAGAAACAATTTGATTCTCTTAATTTAGAGTACTAAATGAATGACTGATAGTTCATGAAAATTATTTGAAAACAAAACAGAAAACCAGATGCTAGTTAACCCAGAAGACTCATGAATTAGTAGAATTTTAGCTTCTGTGATAAATTTATTTTGAGGGACTCTACTAGCAATTTTGTAAATCTGTTTTCAGGGTTAGTTCTAATCCACTTTCCACAACTTTTTATTTTCTTTTAAATTTTACTCATTGATCTTCAGATACCTTCTTTTCGTAATTTTACCCCTTCCCCTCATTAAACCTGTTGCTGTAGAGTTGAGAGATGTTTTAATTGCATATCCAGATTTCCTGGAAGGCGATAGGAGGAGATGGTTTGGGGTATTATGTGGGAGAGAGGTAGCAAATGAGACTGGTTTGGGATGAAATGAAGAGGGTAGGGTAGCCATGGTGAGTAGTGGCTGGAGCTGTTTTTCAGTGCGTACTTCAAGTAGATTGAAATTAGATTTCCTTACGTGGAGTAGGAGCTCTGGTGGCATAGTGCTGACAGCTAACCAGAAGGCTGGCAGTTAAACCCACCAGCCACTCCTCAGAAGGAAGGTTGGGCAATCTACTTCTGTGATGATACTGCCTCGGAAACCCAAGGAGGGGTCGCTGTGAGTCAGATCTGACTTGACAGCAGTGAAGTTTGGTTTGGTTTGGTTCAGATAGGTTGAAATCAGATTCCCTAATGTGGAGTACTTTCTGTACTTGTGTCTGTCTGTATTTCAAATTGTATAAAAATGTTGCAAATCAGTATTGAAATCTAAATTATGTACACATTTTTGCTTTTGGATTTTTAAATTGTATTCCATAAGATAGTGGTAGAAATTTGAAATCTCTAATACCTCTAATAGATTTTAGCCACTCCTCGGAAGGAAGGTTGGGCAATCCTACTCCGTAGTGATACTGCCTCGGAAACCCAAGGAGGGGTCGCTATGAGTCGGGGCCGACTCGACGCCAAATAACAACAACAACAATAGATTTTAATCATTGACATTTTATGCCCTTTGTGATTGATTTAGTTTATAATTTTAAAAAACTACCTATTCTCACCAAGACAGATTGCTTTATTATGTTTATTTCTTAGAGACTAGTTTATTTTAAAAACTGGGTGTGTTAAAATATGCTTTTAGTAAATGTTATTGTTGTTATGTGCCCTCCTGTCGGACCCGACTCATGGCGACCCCTCCTTGGGTTTTCGAGGCAGTGTCACTAAGGAAGTAGATTGCCTCATCTTCCTTCCTAGGAGTGGCTGGTGGGTTTGAACTGCCAAGCCTTCTGGTTAGCAGTCAAGTGCCTTAGGCACTATTCAACTTCTCCTTGGAACTGTTAAGTCTAGGTCTTTGCTTCTAGAAAGTGATTTAACTGGTTTCTGGTGAAGAAATGAATACCCTGGTTTAAGTTTGAATCACATTGTAGAAATAGCTTTTCCAAGAGTACAATAAAGGCACTTAGAAATATTGTTGAAATACAATATATGATAGTTTCTGGATGCCTACCTTTGTCATACAGGAGAATGCTTTCACTGGTGATATTTAGTGCTTCAGAATGAGAGGGATACAACTCCCATATAAGAAGTATTGGTCAGTTCAATATGATACCTAAATACAGTTGAAGGAAGGAAATACATTGTTATGTTGAGAAAGTGCTCTTGTCACCTAATTTTAAAATTACAGAAGTGAATGTTTGTTGAAACAACTTGATTACAGACTTTTTTTCTGAGGAATGGAAATATGCCAGCCCTAGCTTATTCTTACACATCCTCTCATTTGTTGTAATTGAACTTTTTCTGTAAATAGGAAGATATGTAATGTCAAAAGATTTTTGTAGATTTTCTTCTTCCATTCTTAAAATTGTAGAACCAACTTTTTAGATATAGATAGGAAAAATAAGTTATATAGCATTGCTATCCCATGCGAAAACGATGACACTGACCTACCATCAGTTAGGTACGTTCTGGTTGTTTTTTCTTCTTGATATTAATGCAGTTTTCGTTCTTGTGTTTTTTGCCCTATTCTTTAATTTAGATTGGAGCAGAAGATTTTAGATTTTGGATTCGGGTGTTGAGAAAGATACTTTTGTGTAGAAGGGTTCTGGATGGTAAGATGCAACCTACCCATGGGATTTTGAAAATAATCATAATGGCTAGCATTTAGGGGATACTTGCATGCCAAGGAGCCCTGGTGGCCCAGTGGTTAAGCTCTGGGCTGTTGACTAAAAGATCTGCAGTTAGAACTCACTAGCTGCTCTGCAGAAGAAATATGTGGCAGTCTGCTCCCGTAAAGATTTATATAGACTTGGAAACCCTATGAGTCCGAATTGACTTATGGCAGTGGATTTAATTTGATATTATAGGCCAGGCACTGTTCTTAGGGCATTTTGTGTATTAACTCAATCTTTACAACATCTCTATGAGCTAAGTTCTGTTACTCTCATTTTAAAAACAGGAGACAGGTTCAGCGAGGTTAACTTATCCAAGGTCAGAAAAGTCATATAGCTATTAATTGGTAGCCAGGATTTGAATATAGTTTGGCTCCAGAATCCATATTCTTAAAAACTACATTCTGCTGCCTCTAAGAAAGAAGCTATATATTTTAAAACCCTATTGTTCAGTGGGATTGATTGTTCCTCGTTCTTAGATTCTGCCTTTACCATGTATATTGGATCATTTTAGCATCAGAGCATAGTTTAGGCTCCTTGTTGAGTAGCACAAACAGTTTGTGCTCAACTCTTAACATAAAGGTTGCTGTTTGAACCCATCCAGCGGCACTGTACAAGGAAGGCCTGGTGATCTGCTTTTGTGAAGATTACAGACAAGAAAACTATAGAACAGTTGTGCTTTATAACATGTGGGGTTGCCATGAGTCTGAATTGACTTGATGGCAGTAGGTTTGCTTTTTCACGTACGTAAAATGGTAGAAGTAATAGTAGCATCAAAATCTGCCTAACTTTCAGGAGAATAATGTGGATTAAGATCAGCCTTGGGCTGAGGTGGAAATCACATACTTCCACTCTCCAACTGTTTTTCCAATCCTGACACCAGCCATTTTTGCCATTGTTGTTATGTGCCATCGAGTCAGACCCGACTCATAGCGACCCATCCTTTAGTTTCCGAGGCAGTATCACTATGGAAATAGATAGCCCCATCTTCCTTCCGAGGAGTGGCTGTTGAGTTTGAACCACCAGCCTTCTGGTTAGCAGTCAAGCACTCTCTATTTCTCTTCTGAGATTGATAATCCATTGCATGGAACTCATGTTGTTGTTGTTATGTGCCATTGAGTCGGACCCAACTCATAGCAACCCCTCCTTGGGTTTCCGAGGCAGTATCACTACAGAAGTAGATTGCCCCATCTTCCTTCCGAGGAGTGGCTGGTGGGTTTGAACCACCAGCTTCCTGATTAGCAGTCAAGTACGCTATCAGAGCTCCCATAGACCATGCTTATAGGTAAGTGGTTTATTAAGGAACAGGGTACAACTCAGGATTAGAATCAAAAGCCCAACTCAGGATCAGGAAGCATGTAGGCAAAGTCTCCCCTCTTCAGTGCAGATGGTCCTTTCAGCTCTTTTTGACTGTGCAGGCCTCATCTCAGATTCCTGAGAACAGACTCTTCTTGGCCCTGCTGTCTGTTAGCTCTTCCACTGGGCCCCTTGCAGGCCTCTCTCTGTCTTCAGTGTTACAGGTCTTGACCCATGTTTCAGCTCTTTGAGGAGATTTCTTGCTTCCTTTGTCTCTGCTGCTGCTTTCTTCCTTCTGCTTCCTGTCTGAAGAAAGCCTCTGTGGGGCTGGCTGCATATATACACAACTGCTTGTCGATTTCAAGGCCTAGCCCTTCCCATTGAGGGGCTACAAACTGACAAGTCTCCTCTCAGTAGGCTGTAAACACTTCATTCATAGGAGGCTACAGATATTTCATTTACATAGTTTATTGACCAATCCCTGCAAGGTACATACCAATCATAGGGCAGGCTGCAGCCCAGGACCAGACAAAAAGAGTCAAACCAAGTTGTTTACAACTTACCCAGGAAATGTCTGTCAGCCTAGACAAAAGTAACAAACTCTGTGGGTTAGAAAACTAGGGCAAAGGTAGCTTCTTGGGTTTAGGGCAAAAAAATTTCTCAAGCTGTTTTTCCAGAGAACTAAGGCAGAAGGCTACATACAGGAAGGAGCTCATTTCACCACAATTCCAAAATCCACTTGCATTAATTAGGTCGATTCAGACTCATAGTGATCCTGTGGACAGAATAGAACTGCCCATATGTTTTTCAAGGCTGTAGTCTTTACAGAAGCAGACTGCCACATCTTTCTCCTGCAGAACAGCTGTTAGGTTCGAATTGCTGCCCTTTTCATTAGCCGAGCGCTTAAGTACTGGGCCACCAACATTCCTTTCACCACAATATGTATTCAGTTTTTAAAAGCTTGAGAGGACAGGTGCTAAATCTCTGGATGGTGAGATATAGGCTGTATGTTTCTAATAATCACTTACAGTGATCACTTTTACAATCAGGAAAAGTTTTATAAAGGCAGATTACCCTTTTATTATTTTTTAAAAATCTCTCTCATTTTAAAGTTTTTATTGTGATTTGGGTGAACATTTACAGAGCAAATTCATTTTCCATAGAGCATTCCATACACATTTTGTTTCAAGACATTGACTGTAATTCCCCACAGTATAACAATTCTCTTCCCACTTCCTCCCCATAGTTACCTCTTCCCATGTCCTTCCCTCCCATGCACTCCCGCACTCTGAGCTTTCTCTCTGTGCAAACAGTGCCCTCTGTTCTCCAACATTGATTGCTCCAAAGAGTGTATCAACCTGATGTAAATGTTCACCCCATATACCTGTCTGTTCTTTGGCTGGAAGCCACAGGAATGACTTCAGTTCCAGACCTGAAGGCTAACTAGGGGTTGTAGTCTCAGGAGTCTCACCAGGCTCTATCAGACCAGTAAACTTGGTCCTTTTTTTTTTTTTTTTAATCATTTTGAGTTTTGTTCTACATTGTTCTCCCACTCTATCCAGGATCTCCTGCACTGATCCCTTTCTAAGTGGTTGACAGTGGTAGCCAGGCACAGTCTAGTTCTTCTGGTCTCATGGTCACAGAGACTGAGGATCATATGGTCTACCAGTTCCTTGGGCTAATTGTTTCCATGCATGTTTGGTTTTCTTCATTCTTCTTTGCTCTGGCTGAGGAGAGACCCATTGTTACATCTAGAAGGCCGCTTGTAAGCTTTTAAGATCCCAGTTATTACTCACCGAAGTAGAATGTGGAACATGATTTTGTGTAGTATGCATAACTAAGAAGATTTTTTTTTTAAATGTTAGAATGTTCAAATTCTCCATAGGGCTTGTAAGTACTGGGCAGCATGAGACCGTAGTAGGTGCTTTGGGAAGGCCAGATTTCTGGCAGCAACAATTAAGGACTAGAAAGTAAAATGCTTTTGACATACTTTCCTACCTACGAGACTTTGAACCGTCTTGAGTCCCACAGGTCAAATAATAATATTTGGTAAAATAACGGAATAGAAAGGAGAAGACCCTGTCAGAACTACTACACAGAAGGGTGGAGCTATTTTATATAGGAACAGTGGCACAGTAACAAAAGCCTTGAGGTAATTATATCATTTTGGCTTCTGATGACAGTGATTTCAATAAGGACTAGTCCTCTGGTTTATGAAGAAGATTAAAGTAAGAGGAAAAAATCAATGTTTCAAATGGGAAGAGACATGGCACATAGGTAAACTTCCTTTTATATATAGTGGAAAATGTCATTTTTTACTAATGCCAAATTAATGCTATCTCACTATATTAGGTTAGGTGTTTTTGTTTTCATCAATGTTAGATAAGAGATCCATTGTTAAAGTCTTCAAATCATAATAACACCCTTAGTGAATATTTTGTTCTCTATCAGGAGAGATAAAAGGAGTTAGGGATTGCCATCCTTTGCCTTGTTCCTGTGATCTTCCTTCTTACTCATTTTGCCCTGTGTGAATAACATATTTAAAAAATGATAAAAGAAGCTCAGGTCTATTTTCAGGAGCAATAGAGTTACACTACACCTACTCCTCACTTACCGAGTATCTTGTTATCTGACATTTATGACAATAGTAAAAAAAATCTATCAGACTATTTTGCACATTAATAACATACTTCTGGCAGTAAGGAATGCCAGGGTGCTAGGTGAGAGTAATGCTGGCTATGATGATTACTTTGGCTGCACTATCATTCTCTGGTTTGGCAGTTATGTAATGATATAATTTGGCAGTTACATAATAACTGTTCTATAATAATATATAATAATGTTGTGGTAGTTCAGTTTGTGTGTCAGCTTGGCTGGGCCTGGTTGAGTGGCTGGGCAGCTGGTGGTAGTTATTCCCCATGATGAGACTGGCATTCATCTCCATGGTGGGATCTGCCACAAGCAGCTGAGTAGCTGCCTTTGGGTATGTGGTCTGCTTCCTGTATATAAGCAGCAGCTTTGGGAATGGTCTCTAGCTTAAGGCACCTTGAACTCTGCGTGTAGCTGGGTCATTGTTCAGCAGCCTGCCATGCTCTGCCGACCTTGAGACTTACAGTGGACTTGAATTAATGGCCTGCTGTGTGATTTGGTAATATCGGGACTATGCCTTGTTACTTGTCAGCCTTGGGCTTGGCAGCTTCAGCAGCTGTCTGAGTGAAGAAAAGCCTCTAGCTTCAGTGGTTCAGGAGCTGGAGGCAGAGCTAAACCCCAAGGCTGAGGGGCTTTCACCCAGCCCCTAGAACCTGGCACTTTGAACTTGGACTTAAAGCCATCAAACTGTGAGAGAATAAACTCCTTCTTGTTAAGTCCATCCCATTTGTGGTATATTTCTTGTCAGAGCGGCACTAGGTAACCAGAACAAAGGTCCAAAACCAAAAACCAAACTCACTACTGTAGAGTCAGCCCTGATTCATAGTGACCCCTCCTTGAGTTTCCGAGGCGGTATCTCTGTGGAAGTAGGTTGCCCAGTCTTCCTTCAGAGGAGTGGCTGGTGGGTTTGAACAGCCAGCCTTCTAGTTAGCAGTCAAATGCCTTAGGTACTACGCCACCAGAGCTCTTATATAATAATGTGGTCATGCTCTATTTTGTAATTAGATGTGGTCATCCTCCATTTTTGCATGATGCTGATTTTTGCATTGCTGATATTTGCCTAATGACCTGGTCTTTGGAACCTGACCATGTTGATAAAGTGAGGAGTGAGTGTGGTCAGTCAAATCAGTGAGTCAGTCTGCCTGTCTCTCTCTCTCAGACTTGTGGGGCTGTTTCCTCTAGTACACATCTATTTGATGGAAACAAGGGATTTAAATTAAAGGAAGAATATAATCCAGGTATGAACTGCAAATCATTTTTTAATTTAAATAGCAACAAACTTTTGGAAGAATTTGTTGCTATGCCTGTGTAGCTTTTGATTAGTCTTTAACTGAGGAATTCTGGTAGCGTAGTGCTTGATGCATTTGATTGCTAACCAGAAGGCTGGTGGGTCAAACCCACCAGCCACTCCTTGGAAGCCACTCCTTGGAAGGAAGGTTGGGCAATCTACTTCCATAGTGATACTGCCTCGGCAACCCAAGGAGGGGTCGCTATGAGTCGGATCCGACTTGACGGCATTTAACTGACTTCAAAACAAAATGGCACTACCTTTTTTTTTTTGGTGATTTGGGTGAAGATTTACAGAACAAAGTCACTTTCCATACAGCAGTTCACATATACTTTGTCTCATGTCATTGACCACAGTTTACCACAATGCAACAGCTCCCCTCTCACTTCCTCCCCATA
>NW_006921602.1:19633842-19639865 GCF_000298275.1 Orycteropus afer afer
TCCAAGATTATCTTCTGTGTCTGTGTTAATTGGTTTCCCTTTTCTTTGTTGAAGAGGGTCTGTGCAATCCTTCTGCCTAGTCCGCCATCTTGCCAGAACCTCAGAATCGTAAAGATAATTCTTTTGAATTCCTTATCAGAGAGTTCCAGTGCTGCTTCTTCCTCAGGGGTGTGTTCTCGGTCTGTATCCTGCTCCCTTGGTTCTACCACTTTATCTTGCTACTTTGTGTGGACTGTGATGGTCTGTTGTTTGTGAGGCATCATAGCATTGTTGTATTTAAATATCTGTTAACTGTTTGTGAAGAGCCAAGGGTGATTCAGGCTGTTCTTGGTGGTTTTTTATCTTTGGCCCATTGGTGGAGAAAGGAGGTAATGGCTCTTGCTGAATAAGTGAAGTTGCAGGCGGTGTGGGTGTGGTTGTGTCTTATGGGGACTGTTGTTGTCTTCCACTCAGTTAGACACAAATTACAATTGAATAACCATAAAAAAACTAAAAGCCATGGACAAAAAGCAGACCGTGTAATCACACAGGAAGAGAAACCAAAAAAAGAAAAAAGGAAAAAAAAGAAGATAACTTTAAATATCTTGGGATAGGGCACTAAGAAAAAAAAATTAGAGAAGGAGAATAATAAATGAAAAAAAAAAAAAGGAAAAAATGGAAAAAGAAAATCAAGGAACAGGGTTAACTAGGAGAAGAAAGGGGGAAAAGAAAAAGAATAAAAAACTTAAATTTGAAAAAAAAAAAAAAAAAAAATTCAACCAGGCACAGGGAAAAAAAAAATGCTGTAAACTAGGACCTGGGAGGGAAAGATTAAGAATAGTAATAAAAAGGACAAAAGTATTAATATTAGTTGTTTTAAAACAGACAAATACAAGCAAACGAATTACCAATAAAAAGAAAGCGAAAAAGAAAAAAAATAAAAATAAAAAAAGAGGAAAAAAACAATTGGTGGAGGATAGGGTAGGGCACTCAGGCTCTGTCTGAGCACACAGACTGTGATTGAGTTCCTGTGGGCCCAGAAGGTAGGTGGGAGTGGGGGATGGCTGCATCTCCGTTCACCAAGCGGGTGTGGGGTATGAGAGTAACAAGAGGAATGTTGTCCCTTGTCAGTCTTGCAGGTCTTGAGTGTCCTTGGGGTTGCTGGAAAGCAGAAAATGTGTTCTTAAGCCCCAGGAATCTGCGAGAGCACTGTCTGTTTAAATATCCAAATGCAAAATAGTAAAGCCGGTTTTTAAACCTTCAAAATGGCAGCATTCTCCAGACTGGCAAAAGTCCACAGCTCAGCCCACCTTTCTCTTCACCTTCTCCGTTTGTTCCCAAGCCACCGTGCACAACCGTGCAGCCCCTGGCTAGCAGAGTGATTTTTAGGTTAATTCTTAGGACCTACCGCCACTCAGGAATCTCCAAGCTGTCTTTGCCGTCAGGATCGCTCAGGATAGCTGCCAGACTGCAGCTCCGTCTGTCTCCTTTTTTGGTATTTTCATGCAAATTCTTCTGCTAGTTGGGGTTTAGTCCACTTCTATATCCTTCCCTTCAAGGCTCAGGGGTCCGGGATTATATTCTGTGTCTGTGTTAATTGGTTTCCCTTTTCTTTGTTGAAGAGGGTCTGTGCAGTCTTTCTGCCTAGTCCGCCATCTTGCTAGATCTCCCGGCACTACCATTTTTGTTAATGAATTGGTTTGAGTATTTTTATATAACCCGTTAATTAGGTAGGCTGAGTGAGTTAGGATTTTCTTGACAAAAACTAAGTTACTTATTTTTCCACCTGTTGTTCCTTTTTTTGGTTGTTATTTGGGTGAAAGATAACAGAGCAAATTAGTTTTCCTTCAACAGTTCATACACATTTTGTTTCATGACATTGATTGCAATCCCCATAGTGTAATAGCTCTCTTCTCACTTGTTCCTGTATCCTTTCCTACGCATTCTTACCCTCTCAGCTGTCTCTGAAATGCTGCCCTACTGATCTCCCATGGTTGATTGTTCTAAAGAGTGTACCTACCTGGTGTAATTGTTCACCTTGTAGGCCTCTCTGTTGTTTGTCTGGAAGCCATGGGAATGAGTTCATTTCAAGGTCCTAAGGGTGACAAGGGTCATCATCTTGTGCGTTTCCCAGTCTCTGTCAGACCAGTAAGAATTTTTTTTTTTTTTGATTTTGGGTTTTGTTCCACATTTTTTCTCCCACTCTATCCAGGATAGGAGATAGGAGCTCTGGTGGCATTGTGGAAAAGGCACTTGACTGCTAACCAGAAGGTCAGCGGTTCAAACCCACCAGCCACTTTGTGAAAGGAAGATGGGGTGGTCTACTTCCATAAAGATTGACAGTTTCCCAATGGGGGTTGCTATGAGTCAGAAACAACTCAATGGCAGTGAGTTTGGTTTTTAGAATTTTCTATCCAGGGTGACTTACTGATCCCTTTCCAAGTAGTTGTCAGTGATAGCCAGGCACCATCTAGTTCTTCTGGTCTCAGAGTAATGTACGATGAGGTTTCCCTAGCTCACTAGTCCCTTGGACTAACTGTTTACATGCATCTTTGATTTTCTTCATTCATCTTTGCTCTGAATGAGGAGAGACCAATTGTTGTATCTTAGATGGCTGCTTGCAAGCTTTTAACACCCCAGCTGCTGCTCACCAAAGTAGGGTATAGAACAGTATTTTTGTGTAGTATGTTATGCCAATTAAGCTTGATTTTCCCTGTGATCAAGGTCCTTATCCTGCAGGTCCAGTGACTCCCTCAAGGTGTTTGGTTGTGACTAAGAAGACATCATAGCTTTGATCCCTATTAGCTCTATTTTGTGTGTGTGTGTGTATTCTTTATTTCTTACTTATTTTTAATGTTATTAAAATACTTGCAGTGACTTTTGACACCAGCTACCTGAAGTTAGTCCAAACATAACTTTCTGGCTTCTGGGTATACCTGCATAGTCTTAAGGAAGGTAAAAGTAGGGAGTGTCCTCATAAGTATTGCCCTCACTGCAGATACCACCTGCAGGTTCCAGGGTCCCCAATCCCCTGGTGGCACAGTGTGTTAAGTGCTTAGCCACTAACCGAAAGGTTGGTAGTTGGAACTCACCCAGTGGCTCCATAGGTAGAAAGACCTGGTGATATGCTTAAGTAAAGATTATAGCCTAGGAAACCCAATAGGGTAGTTCTCTGTCACAAGAGTCATTATGAGTTCAAAATCAACTTGACAGCCCTTTACAGCAACCATAACATAATCTCAGGTTTGATAATTCACTTGAATGATTCAGAGAACTCAGGAAAATGTTGCTACACTTAGGAATACAGTTGTATTGAGGGTTTGAACTGGTTCCATCATGGCCAACAAAACAAAACTGAAACAGATTCGAATTTTTAAAAATTTGGGTGATCTGGAATGCTAACCAGAATGTGAAAAATTACAGGTCGAAATCCTTGAATGAAAGAATCAGAAGAAGCATAATGAACCCTGTCAGGAAGCTGATGTGGGAAATTGGAGTATTGCCAGGGCTGTAGAGAGCCATACACGTTTATTGTGGTGCAGTGGTTGCCATCTTTGAGTAGACACCACTGTTTCAAGTCTTTGGTTTAAGAGATTTGGTTGCTGTGCAACATGCATGCTGTCTTGTTTTCTAAGAGGGAGAGTAACTTTCTAGCAGGGCTTCAACCTGTAATTTTTTCTATTCTTCCAGTTACTCTCATCTTAAAAATTTGGTTCCATCCACTGTCACCAAATTGGGGCAGAACTGGTTCAAAGCTCTAGTTGTATTATTGTTGTTATGTGCCATCAAGTCAGACCCGACTCATAGCGACCCTTCCTTGGGTTTCTGAGGCAGTATCACTACGGAACTAGATTGCCCCATCTTCCTTCCAAAGAGTGGCTGGTGGGTTTGAACCACCAGCCTTCTAGTTAGCAGTCAAATGCCTTAGGCACTATGCCACCAGAGCTCCAGTTGGATTATAGCACAAGGAAACAAATCAGAGCCAGCCAAAGAGGGAGATGAATAGTGCAAGGTCAGCAGGAATCCCAAATATGAAGTTTCTGTTGCTCTCAGACACATGTTACCTTTATTAATATGGACTACATAGAATGTAGTCAACCTAGGAAAGTTTACCTGAGCTTCAGTGCCCAGAGTTTTTAATTGGAGTTTCATTGTGTAGGCCACATGATTGAACTCAAGTTCTAGCTTCTCTTACCTGTGTCTCAAAGCTCCCACCTACTAATCACATGGTTGATCTTTCTGGCCAGCCCTCTTTTTTTTTTTTTTTTTAATTACGATTTGCATGAAAGTTTACAGAACAAATTCATTTTTCCATACAACAGTTCATTCACATTTTGTTTCATAGCAGTGATTGCAATTCCCATAATGTAACAGCTCTCTTGCCACTTCCTCCCTGTGTCCTTTTTTTCTCATGAATTCCTGCCCTCTGAGCTATCTTCCTGTGCAAATACTGCTCTTCACATTTCCCAAGGTTGATCTACAGAGAATACCTACCTGGTAAAAATGTTCATCTTACAATCCTGTCTTTTATTTGCCTGGAAGCCACATGAGTGAGTTCAATTCTAGGCCTGAAGGGTGACTAGATCCATAGCCTTGGGGGTTTCACCAATCTCTGTCAGACCAGTAAACCTTGGCCAGTCCTCATCTTGAGTCATCTTACTAGCATAAACTATCAAATGTGGTTTGGGGGGTCCAGTGAGAAAAACAAAAGACACTCCTCTCACTCTAGGCAATTCCAGAGATTTGGAGGTTACCCCAGGAATCAGGGGCAAAGATTAGCTTAATTCTTTAAGAGGCTGTACTTTCCAGTTATTGGTCATTATAAAAATTAGCCTCAAAGGGAAATGTAGTGTTGCATAGTTTTCTGCTTATACCCAGTAAAACTTGTAAGCTTTGTATATTCTTAAGATAAAAACCAGTTTTCATTTTGGGATAAATTTAGCATCATAGAATGTTAGAGCTAGAAGGAAGTTTTGTAGTCTTGGGCAGGTCACTTAACTTCTATGCCTCCTATTGAGATTAATTTTACTTGCCTTGTAGGGTTGTTGTGAGGGTTAAATGAAATAATATATTCATTAGTTAATTTGGCCATGTTATTGTTGTTAGTTGCTGTTGAGTCAGTTCTAACTCATGGTGACCCACATTTGTCAGAGTAGAACTATGCTCCATAGGGTTTTCAAGCCTGTGACCTTTCAGAAGCAGATCACTACACTTATCTTGTAAGGTGCATCTGGGTGGGTTAAGACCACCAACTTTTGGGCTAGTAGTCAAGTGATTGACCATTTGCACCACCTGTTGTTGTTATTTGCCGTCGAGTCGGCCCGACTCATTTGCACCACCTAGGGACTCCTAATTCAGCTCTAATTTACTTAATTCTTACCTATTATATGCTGTTTAGGAGCCTGGATGGTACAGTGGTTAAGCCATGGCTGCTAACTGAAAGGTTGGCAGTTTAAATCCTCCCAACTCTTCTGTGGGGAAAAAGACCTGGCGATCTGCTCCCACAAAGATTACAGCCTCGGAAACCCTATGGGGCAGTTCTACTCTGTCCTGTAGAGTCCATGTGAGTCAGAATCTATTCAATGGCAGTGGGTTTGATTTTTTTTGTATGCTGTTCACTATTCTAACATTTTATGTATTTTAACTCTTTTACTCCGTTAAAGTATGTATCCAAACCCATTGCCATCAAGTTGATTCTAACTCATAGCAACCCTATAGGACAGAGTAGAACTGCCCCATAGGGTTTCCAAGGCTATAAATCTTTAAGGAAGCAGTCTGCCTCATCTTCCTCCTGTGGAGTGGCTGATGGGTTTGAACTGTTGACCTTATGGTTAGCAGCCAAAAGCTTTAACCACTGTGCCACCAGAGTGCCTTAAATTGGGTATCAAAAAAACAAAGACAAACTCACTGCCATCGAGTCAGTTCTGACCCATAGTGACCCTCATTGAGATTCTGATGTGGTAAATCTTTATGGAAGTAGATTGTCCAGTCTTCCTTCTGCAGAGCAGCTGGTGAGTTTGAACTGCCAGCCTTCTGGTTTGCAG
>NW_006921602.1:19640180-19652363 GCF_000298275.1 Orycteropus afer afer
CTTCCTTCCGAGGAGTGGCTGGTGGGTTTGAACCACCAGCCTTCTGGTTAGCAGTCAAGTGCCTTAGGTACTATGCTACCAGAGCTATAGATACTGCTGTTTTGGAGTCCTGGTTGCGCAGTGGTTATGTTCTTGGTTGCTAACCAAAAGGTTGGCAGTTCTAACCTACCAGCCATCCTGTGGGAGAAAGATGTGGGAGCCTGCTTCCATAAAGATTATAGCCAAAAAAATCACTGTGGGGCAGTTCTGTTCTGTCCTGCAGGGTGATTGTGAGTTAGAATGGACTCAATAGCAATATGTTTGGTTTTGCATTTATTTTCTATTTCACCAGTTTTACAGATGGGGAAACTGAGGCACAGAGGTAAGAAACTTGCCCGAGATCCCATAACTTGTAAGTGACAAAGCTGGGATTATAACCAAGGAAGTCTAGTTCTTCCTATATATAAAAATATAATGCTTGTAAAACTGTTGGAGCATAAAATAAGTTGTATTGAACATGTATCTTCACTGTTAGTGAAAACTTGATGCAACAGTACTAAGTTACAAATCTGTCCAGAAAATCATACAAAATGGTGATAAAAGCTGCATGGATAATTGTGGAGACAAATACTTGGAATGTGCTCATACCATCAATGTTGTTGTTGTTATGTGCCGTCGAGTCTGACCCAACTTATAGTGACCCCTCTTTGGGTTTCCGAGGTGGTATCACTACAGAAATAGATTGCCTAACCGTCCTTCCAAGGAGTGGCTGGTGGGTTTGAACCGCCAGCCTTCTGGTTAGCAGTCAAGTGCCTTAGGCACTGTGCTACCAGAGCTCCTCATACCATCAATAGAAGAATATTTTTGCTTGGTGACTTGATCTATAATAATCTTTAAAAAAAATTTTTTTTCCCCAAACAAATTACATTTTGTGAACGCCAAGTGTGTTACATCATAGATAAGCATCATAGGACCATAATTTTTCTGATCATTGATTTTTGGCTCTCTTATCAGCAAGGTGTAGGCTTTTTTCTTCATAAATACAAATAAAAATCAAACTTCTTTAATTCTTACTATAGGAGCACCTACTCTGTGTTTGACTCTGTTCTTGGTGCTGAGGTTGTATCAGTGAGTAAAATGAAGTCCTTTTTTCATAGAGTGTATGTTCTAGTTGGGCATGATATATGTCCATAAGAAATAATACAAAGAAACAAAAGCAAGGTATTAGAATAAAAATGACTGGGACATCGTTTTATTATTTTTCCTTTTATTTTATTTTATTCTATTTTTTGCATTTTATTATGATTTGGGTGAAAGTTTACAGAGCAAATTAATTTTCTACATAGCAGTTCATACACATTTTGTTTCATGACATTGACTGCAATTCCCTACAATGTAATAGATCTCTTTTCGGTTCTTCCCCATAGTTACCTGTTCCGTGTGTTCTTCCCTCCCTGTCCTCCTGCTCCTGAAGCTATCTCCTTGTGCAAACACTGCCCTTCTGTTCTCCCATGATTGACCACTCCAGGAGTGTATCTACCTGATGTAAATGTTTACCCCATATGCCTGTCTTTTGTTTGGCTGGAAGCCACAGGAGTGAGTTCAGTTCCAGACCTGCAGGATAACTGGGGGCCATAGTCTCAGAGGTCTCACCAGGCTCTATCAGAGCAGCAAACTTGGTCTGTCTTTATGATTTCGAGTTTTGTTCCACACTGTTCTCCCACTCTATCCAGGATCTCCTGCACCGATCCCCCTCTGAGTAGTTGATAGTGGTAGCCGGGTACCATCTAGTTCTTCTGGCGTCATGGTCCTATAGGCTGAGGGTCACATGCTCTACTAGTCCCTTGGACTGATTGTTTCCATGTGTCTTTGGTTTTCTTCATTCTTTGCTGTGGATGAGGAGTGACTGACCCATCATTGCATCTAGATGGCTGCTTGCAAGCTCTTAAGACCCTAGTCCATTCATCTTCCTCATGTTGATTTCTAATTTTAAAGCATTGTGATCTGAGAACATGCTTTGCAGTATTTCGGTGTTTTTAGAAATATTTAAAAAAGACAAAACAAATAAAAATAGAAAAAAAGGAAACCTCCCCCTGACACAGACATAATATCTGGGGAGGGGAAAGTAAGGAAAGAGCTAGAGTGAAAGAATAATATAGAAAAAAATGAGAAAAATACAAAAAAATGGGATGGGAAGAACCGTAAGAAAGAAAAAAGATGGGAACCAGAAAGAAAGAAAAGAAAAACATCTAAAAACTAGAACCCAGTTAGGAAGAAAAAAACAGAATAATTTAAAAACAAGCAAAATATGAGAGGGGGTGGCAAGGCACCTAGGCTCTTGTCGTAGCACACAGACTGGGATGGAGTTCCTGCCAATCCAGAAGGTGGGTAGAGGTGAAGGATGGTGGTCCTTCCGTTCACCAAGAGGGTGTAAGGTATACAAGTAACAGTGGAAATATCAAATCTTTCCAGTTGTCAGCCTCCATTGTGGTTAGCTGTGCTGTCCTTGACAAGTGGAGCCTATTCTTAGGTTGCTGGGATCCATACTCTGCCACTTTAAATATTCAAAATGGCCACACCACTTGTAAATATTCAAAATGACTATGCCCTCCTGAAAGCCAAATGTCCCCAGCTCAGTTTGCTTCCTTCTTTGCTGTTTCCCTTTTTAGTTGTCACCACCAGTGCAGTTGTCTATGCAGCCCTTGGCAAGCAGGGCCGATTTTTAAGTTACTGGCCCAGGTCCTAGCACCACTTGTAAATATTCAAGCTGTCTGCACCATCAGGATAGCTGACAGTCCACAGCTCCATTTGTCTCACTTGGTACACTGTTTTCATTTACATTCTTCTACTAGTTGGTATTTAATCCACTTTTATACCCTTCCTTTCAAAGCTCAGGGCTCCAGGATTATCTTCTGTATCTGTGTCTGTTGGTTTTTCTTTGTTGAAGAGGGTCTGTGTATCTTATCTGTCTATTCCACCATCTTTCGGGAAGTCCTGTTTGCAAGCTTTTAAGACCCTAGTCACTACTTACAAAAGTAGGATGTAACCAGAAACCAAACTCACAGCTATCAAATTGGGTCTGACTCATAGTGACCCCTCCTTGGGTTTCCAAGGCGGTATCACTACAGAAGTAGATTGCCCAACCTTCCTTCTGAGGAGTGGCTGGTGGGTTTGAACTGCCAGCCTTCTGGTTAGCAGTCAAATGCTTTTAGATACTACACCACTGGAGCTCCTAAAGTAGGATGTAGATGTAGTGGTTTTGTGTAGTACATTATGTCAGTTGAGCTTGATGGGACATTATTTTAGATAAGAGTGATCTGGGAAAGTTTCTGAGAAAGTTGAGTAGATAGCTGAATGAAGAGTGGCAGTCAGTCCTGCTTTGAGGGAAGAATGTTCCAGGCAGAGGGAACACTCATAGTTACTGGTTAGACTCTGTAAACTTGCTTTGCTGTGTTCTTAAGATCAAACTCTTAAAAAGCAGTTTTTAACAAAGGCTTTAGGTTCTAGTGTTAGAGGAACGGGAAGACTACTGTATTTTTTTGCATATAATGTGTCCATGCAAATTATGTGCACATACATATAACAAGCAAAGTGTTCATAGGAAAGTAAAATGTGAGGGGGTTTTGTGTGTGTGTGTCTTTTTTTTGGTGGAGGGGGAACACCTGTATAATAAACATGGTATTTGCATAAAAAATATGGTAATAAGTGTGTAGCACATAGACTTCTGAGAGTGATAAAAGATGAGGTAAAAGGGATGTGGGAATGGGGCGGAGCAGTGGAGTCCATCCTAAGAGTCATAGTCAGACTTGTAAGCCAATTAAAGTTAAAATTTTAATTGGTAAGAAATCTTTGGAAGGTTTTGAACAGAGAGGTGACAGGATATGACTTTATGTTGACAGCATTACTTTGGCTGCTGTGAAGAATGGACTGCAGGGGGACAAGATTGAAAGATTGGAAGCAAAGAAGCCAGACATCTGTCATGATTTTTGACTCTCTAGAATTTTTGAACCTTGTTATGTTTGGCACGTATTCAGCCTTATGAGTGTCTTCTCCCTAATTAAAATTCTCAGCTTTTCATTTGCAACTAGGGCATAAGCATGTGAACTAATCATCTGAACTTAAAATAAAATAAGGGCCATTGGTCGATTCCAACTCATAGCGACCCTGTGAGTCAACCATCTGAACGAGGTTCCTCTAATCTGAAGCATCACTGGAAATCTGAATTCTGAACTGAGCAGACATGCTCGATTGCCACTATAGTGTGTATTTTTCAAACAGGACAGGTTTTCTTCCAGTTACTTTAAGTTTGCATTTCCAGCACAAAAGTAGCATTGGAAAGACAGGACAGTGTTGGTGTTTTTCACGTGTTATTTGGGGATAATTATGGTTGATATTTCTGGCTTTTGGGGATATTTGGGTAGTCTTTCTTGAGGAAGCTAAAAGTGGGGGGTATGTCCAAGTATTATTGTTGCTTGTTCATACAGCCTTAAGTAATAGAATATTGCATGGGAAGTGTGGGAATGGGTAAGATTGCGTTGGAGAATGATTTAGTATTTATGGGATAATATATAGTTTCTGAATTGAGTTTCCTGTTTAGGATTTCTACATTGGTTTGCAAGGAACATAAAATTTTGGATTCCTATTTCAGTCTATTATTATTTTGCCTAGTGTATGAGTTCTCTTGATTCATTGATAGTACCAGGTCATATGTATTATAGCCTGATGAAATCAGAACAGAGAGAATCTAACAAGTAACAAGGATCAGAAATAGAGTAGATGATTAGGAATTGTAATAGACAAGTAGTCAGCTTGGAACCAAGGAATCAGGATTATTTGTAATAAATGTAGATCAGATATCTTGAATCTCTGCTGTTTAGCATCATAGCAACACACTGAAATGTATTCAGCTTCATAGCAACATGCAAGACTCCACTGATGAGTGGGTCAGAAACCAAGCTCTCTTCAGATAGAGTGGAGATGAGTGTGTGTGTATGTGTATGTGTGTGTGTGTGTGTGTAAGACAGGCAGAGAGAGAGAGATTTGATGCTGGAACTGTGTTTCTCTTACTTTTGAGCCCTTGACTGGTAAAGTTTAGGAACAAATCTCAATTGAGTAGGTCCAGGCTCTGCATGGGAACAGGTAGTTTTGTGATGTCTCACTGAGGTAAGTAGTACAAGGGTTGGGAATTGGCATGGGTTCCTGTGGAGTAAATTATGCCAATTTTAATCGCTAGCTGTGGAAATCAAAGGTATACACATACATATGCTTTTTTTGTCTGCAAATATCTTAGGCAAAAGTCTTGTCCCAAATCTTGGGCATAGATATCAGTTTAGTTTTTAAAAGGTCCACGCTTTATGCTATATTTTGATATTTTAATCTTTACACTTTTTGTAGCACATCCTTAACGTGTGATGAAGGTAATAGTCTGTCTTCTGTCAGCCAGTTTTGTGATCTTGAGCTTGTTACATACCCCTCCGACTTCAGTTTTCTTTAAAATGGGTTAATAGTTCTTACATTATAGGTCTGTTGAGTGGATTAAATATGTAAAATAGTACAAACCTGGGAGATAACAAGTGCTCAATAAGTTCTAGCCTTTATTAACATCCAAATTCATGAATAGTATTACTCAGTTAAACAAGTTTATCTAATAAGGATATTTTTCTGTACAGGGTAAGTGCTCAGTGTGTACTTAAAAAAATTAGAATAAATTATTTAAGTAAAATACACATATGTAACTTTGAATTTTTAATTTTTCTGTTTATAGATGTGAAATGTGAAGTTTTTTTTTTCTTTTAAAACCAAATGTCTTTAAACCAGATTTTCATGTGATTTTAAAATACTGTATTTCTAAAACAGGAACTTGAAGAAACAGCCTTAGCATGGTAGGCTAATATATTATACGATGAAGAACTAAGATAATGCTCATTAAAGTCAGGAACATGGAAAAGATAGCCTTCTCATTGTTTTTTCAGCGTGGTTTGGTAGTACTAGTTAGTGTTCTGAGTTTTTTTAAAAAAAGATAAAATTATAAATGTTATTGTTAGTTGGTGTGGAGTTAGTTGGTTCCGACTTGAGGTGATCACACATGCCTCAGGGTAGTGTGGTAGGGATTTTAAGGTTCTGACCTTTTGGAGGCTGATAGCCAGACCTGACTTCAAGGTGCCTTTGGGTGGGTTCTTTCAACCTTTTGGCTAGTAGTTGAGCGCTTAACATTTGTACAATACTAAAATTTAAGTATGAAAAGCAGAATCAACAAAGTGGCAGAAAAAGCTAAGAATAATATTTTTAGAATTTTGCATGTAAAAGCAAGATGCACATGAGTGTGGTAGGCCCATGGATCTCAGGTTAGGAACTCCTGTTATAGAGGGGAAAAAAATGTAGGTTACAACACTAATGAAACTAAGTGCTTAAGTAACTTCCCACAGATTTGGTATCTATTTTGTACCAAAATACAGAAGAGCTGCCTATTCAGCTCTGCTGTTGTGTAAAAGCAGCAGTACACAATTCATAAATGATTGATCATGACTGTTTTGCAAACACAAGTGCAGGGCTAGAATTGGACTGTGAGTTATAGTTTGCCAGCCCCTGTTCCACATTATTTGGGAGCTTTCTCTAATCAGTACATTCATTATGAGTTAAAGTGGGTTTTTTTTTTTTTTTTTTTTTGCTTAAAAGGTAGCACCTGTGTACTTAGCACTATTGTTTGTTGTTAGCTGCCTTCGAGTTGGCCCTTGACTTCATGTGCAATGGAATGAAACACTGCCTGGTCCTATATTATCCCTGTGATTGGTTGCAGATTGGACTGTTGTGATTCATTGGGTCTTCATTGACTGATTTTAGGAAGTAGATCACCAGTTCTTTCTTCCTACTCTGTCTTGTCTGGAAACTCCTCTGAAATCTATCAGCATCATAGCAATTCTTTGAAACCTGTTCAGCATCATGGCAGCATGCAAGACTCCACTGACAGATGGTTGGAGGCTGTGCATGAGGTGCATTGATCAGGAATTGAGCTCAGGTCTCTTGCATGGAAGGTTGAGAATTTTCCTGAGCCGTACCCCAATGACCCTTCTACCTAGTGCTATTAATATACTGTTAAATGCTTAGATTAAAACACTCCATTAAGAAACCTGTTGCCATCAAGTTGATTTCGACTCGTAGTGACCCTGTAGGACAGAGAACTGCCCCATAGGGTTTCAAAGGCTGTAAATCTTTACAGAAGCAGACTGCCACATCTTTTCCTGCAGAGCGGCTGATAAGTTTGAACTGCTGATCTTTTGATTAGCAGCCCAACACTTAACTACTGTGCCACCAAGGCTCCTGGGTGAAGCACAGCATGTGTTTTGCATAATGCTGCCATGCACAATGGTGTGTAAGTATCTGTTTGAGTCCCTGCTTTCAAGTCTAATTGCCTGGTCATATGGTAAATTTGTGGAGCTCTGTGGCACAGTGCCTACAGCAGTTTGACTGCTAACCAGAAGGTTGGTGGTTCAAACTCACCAGCTGCTCCACAGAAGGAAGACAGGGTAATCTATTTCTGTAAAGATTTACCACCTTGGAAGCCCAATGGGGGTCGCTATAAGTGAGAATCGACTCCATGGCGGTGAGTGAGTTTATGGTAAATTTATGTTTAATTTTTTAAGGAACCACTGAATTCTTTCCATAGGCAGCTACACCATTGACATTCGTATCAGCAATGTGTGTGTTCCAGTTTCTCCACATCCTCATCAACACTTTTTATTTTCCAGTTTTTTGATAGTAACCATCTTAGTAGATGTTAAGTGGTATCTCATTTAGTTTTGATTTGCATTTTCCTAATGACTAATGATGCTAAGTATCTGTTCATGTGCTATTGACCATTTGTTTATCTTCTTTGGAGAAATGTCTATTCAAGTCCTTTCCCCATTTTTTAATTGAGTGGTTTGTCTTCTTGTTGAGTTGTAGGGTTCTTTGTATGTTTTACATATTAAGCTGTTATCTGATACATGATTTCTGAATATTCCCTCCCATTCTATAGGTTGCCTTTTAGCTTTCTTGTTAATGTCCTTTGACACATAAAAAATTTTTATTTTGATGACATCTAGTCTGTACCTAAAGCATTTTACTGCTAACCAGAAGGCTGACGGTTTAAACCCACCAGCCACTCCTCGGAAGGAAGGTTGGACAATCTGCTTCCAGAGAGATACTGCCTCAGAAACCCAAGGAGGGGTTGCTATGAGTTGGAATGCGACTTGACAGCATTGAGTTTGGTTTGGTTTTAGTTAGTTTTATCTATTTTTTCTTTTGTTTTTGTTTTTGGTGACATATCTAAGAATCCCTTGCCAAATCAGCAGTGTTTTCTTCTAGGAGCTTTATTGTTTTAGTTCTTATATTTAGGTCCTTAATCCATTTTGACTTAACTTTTTAATATGATGAAAGGTGAGGGGCCACCTTTATTCTTTTGCATGTGGAAATCCAGTTGTCCCAGTACCATTAGGAGGTCTGGTGGCATAGTGCCTAAGGCATTTGACTGCTAACCAGAAGGCTGGTGGTTCAAACCTACCAGCCACTCCTCGGAAGGCAGGTTGGGCAATCTACTTCCATAGTGATACCACCTCAGAAATCCCAGGAAGGATCGCTCTGAGTTGGATCCACCTCCACAGCAGTGAGCTTGGTTTTACCATTGCCTGAAAACTGCTTTTTCCTCCATTGAATGGACTTGGCGTCCTTGTCAAAAATCAATTCACTGTAGATGTATGAATTTATTCTGGACTCTAAGTTCTATTCCATTGGTCTATATGGCTGTCTTTATGCCAGTACAATGCTGTTCTGATGACTGTAGCTTTGTAGTAAGTCCTGAAATTGGGAAGTGTGAGTCTTCCAACTTCATTCTTTTTCAAGATTATTTTGGCTATGTAGGGCTTCTTGCATTACCATATGAATCTGAAGATTGGCTTTTCTATTTCTGCAAAAATGGGATTTTGAAAGGGGATTGCATTGAATCTGTAGATCATATTGGGTAATATTGACATCTTAAAAATATCAAGTCTTCCAGTCCAGGAATGCAACGTCTTTCCATTTATTTAGGTTGTCTTTAATATTTTTCAGTATTGTTTTATAGTTTTCAGTGTATAAGTTTTTCACTGGTTAAATTGATTCCTTTAAATTTATTCCTAAGTATTTTATTCTTTTGGATTCTGTTATAAAATGATTTTCTTAATTTTCTTTTCAGATTGTTAATGGTGTATAGAAAGGCAAATGACTTCTTTGTATTGATCTTGCACCCTGAAATTTTGCTGAATTTGTCCATTAGCTCTAGCAGCCTTCTCATGTGTTATTTGGGATTTTCTATCTATAGGATTATATCATCTGTGAATAGAGATACTTTTACTTCTTCCTTTTCCAATTTAAATGCCTTTTATTTCTTTTCTTGCCTCATTGTTTTGGCTAGACCTTCCAGTACAGTGTTGAATAGCTATGAAAATGTGATCTTAGGGGGAAAGCTTACAGTTGTTCACCATTGAGAATGATGTTCAACCTCTCCTTGGGTTTCCAAGGTGGTATCACTATGGAAATACATTGCCCAACCTAACTTCCGAGGAGTGCCTGGTGAATTTGAACTGCCAGCCTTCTGGTTAGCAGTCAGATGCCTTAGGCACTAGCCACGAGAGCTCCCACATTCAATATAGATAAGCAATATTAGTCTCACATTTTCTGTGATGTGTAACTGGCTTTGGTATTGGTGTGTTGCTGGCCTTATAGATTGAATTAGGGAGTGTTCCTTCCTCTTCTATTTTTGGGAAGAATTTGAGGATTGGTGTTAACTTTTTAAATGTTACATTTATTAGTGATATGGGTAAATTTCGGAAAGAAGGTTGGGCAATCTACTTCTGTAGTGATATCACCTTGGAAACTCAAGCAGGGGTCACTGTGAGTTGGGTCCAACTTGAGGGCACATAACAACAACAACAACATGGGTGAATTTAAAAGACTAACTTGCTATTTCTTCCGTCCGTTCATTGTTCCTTTATTCCTCTTTCTTTGGAATTATTTTATTAAAATGATTTCATTTTATTCCTGCTGTTGGTTTATTAGATATACCTGTTTGTCATAATCTTTTAGAGGCTATTACTGGGGTGTACACTGTTTATAACTTAGCACTGCCTGTCTTCAAAAGTATTATATCAGTTTATGCCACTCCATGGAAGGAAGACTGGGCGATCTACTTCTGTAAAGATTCACGGCCTCAGAAACCCAAAGGGGGTTGGTTTGAGTCGGAATCAACTCGATGGCAATGAGTTTGGTTTGGTTTTCATGTATATTATAGGTATTTAAATTTTTAGGTTGGGAACATGTTTTTCTTGTAATACTTTAAATATGTTGTTGAATCTTCTGACTTAGGTAGATTCTAACAAAAGTTTATCTTTGTTCCTTTGTATGCATCTTTGACTCCTTTTATGCCTCTTTTCCCCGTAGCTGACTTTAAGATTTTTTTTTTATCATAGTTTTCAGCCATGTGCTTAAGTTCTGCTTGGAATTTGTTGATTTTCTGGGGTTTACATTTCTATCTTTCATTTTATTTCCCCAAAATCATGTTTATTTTCCTGTATTCACTTAAACATATAGAATTTATTTATAATAGCTGTTTTAATCTCTTTTGTGTACTAATTCCAGCACCTCTGTCATTTCTGAGTCTGTTTCTAGTGGCAGACTTTATTTCTAGTTATGGGAAAAATGTGTTTATATTTTCTTGCTTGGTAATTGTTCTGGTTGCCTAGTGCCACTCTGACAAGAAATCTACCACAAATGGGACGGCCTTAACAAACAGGAATTTGTTCTTACAATTTGGAGGCTTTAAGCCCGAGTTCAAAGTGCCAAGCTCTAGGGGCTGGGTGAAAGACCCTCAACCTTGGGGTCCAGCTCTGCCTCCTGCTCCCGGCCCACTGGAGCAAGAGGCATTTCTTCATGCAGACGGCTGCTGGCTGCTGAGGCTGAGAAGCCCCAAGGTTGATGAGTAAAAAGGCACAGTCCCGATGTTACCAAACCACAGGGCAGGCCATTAACTTAAGTCCATTGTAAGTCCCGAGGTCGGCAGAGCATAGCAGGCTGGTGAGCAATGACAGGGCTACATGCAGGGTCCAAGCATGCCTTAGGCTAGAGACCATTTTCAAAGCTTCTCCTTATAAATGGGAAGCAGACCACATCCCAAAGGCAGCTACTCAGCTGCTTGTGGTAGATCCCACCATGGAGTTGATTGCCAGTCTCATCATGGGGAATAACTGCCACCAGCTGCCCGGCCACTCAATGAGGCCCAGCCAAATTGACACACAAACGTAACTACCACAGTAATTTTTTCTTACATTTTTTATTGTGCTAAATATATATGTGACAGGATATTTGCTGTTTCAATATTCATGCCATGTACTGTTCTGTGACACTCTGTTCATCCCATGTGCAGCCATTACCATTACCTGTTTCTAGAATTTTCCATTAGTCTTACCAGAAGTTCACTGTCTTCTAAGCAGTGAGTCTCTCTCTCTCCCTTCTTTGCGCCCACCCCTGATAACCATTAATCTGTACATTTGCTTATTTTAGATACGTCATGTAAGAAGCAGCTTGCAATATTTGTCCTTTTGTGATGAGTTTATTTAACAAACTCAGTATGTTGCCAAGAGATCCATCTATGCTGTAGCATATATGAATATTTCAGTCTTTTTTTATGACTGAAAATATTTCATTGTATATACCACTTTTTTTATTTTTTATTATTACTATTATCCATTCATCAGTTGATGGACGTTTAAGTTTTTTTTCATCTTTTAGCTGTTGTGAATAGTGCTGCAATGAACATTGATGTGATCAAGGAACATTTATTTTTATATCCCTGCTTTCAGGGTTTTTTTTTTTTTTTTGTATACACATAGTTATGGTCTACTCTTTTTTTTTTTGTATGTACGTAGTTATATTCTACTCTTTGTTTTTCTTTTTTTGTGTGTGTTTGATTTTGTCTCTCCTTTAAATACTTTAAGAGTTTTTTTGGTAAAGATTGATATCCTCGGCATTAGTGAGCTGAAATGGACTGGTTTTGGCCATTTTGAATCAGACAACCATATGATCTACTATACCGGGAATGACAGTTTGAAAAGGAATGGCATGGCATTCATCATCACAAAGGATGTTTCAAGATCTGTCCTGAAGTACAATGCTGTCAGTGATAGGATAATATCC
>NW_006921602.1:19654858-19667383 GCF_000298275.1 Orycteropus afer afer
AAAGAGGGGGAGGCCTTCAAGGAGATGGATTGATATGGTGGCTGCGAAGATGGGCTCAAGTATAGCAGGGATTGTGGGGCTGGCGCAGGATCGGGCAGTGTTTCGTTCTGCTGTGCATGGGGTCGCTATGAGTCGGAAACGACTCAATGGCACTTAACAACAATAACAACAATCACTTTACCTTTAAATCTCTGGCTTAGTGCCTGAGGTATTTGACTACCAACCAGAAGGCTGAAGTTCAAACGCACCAGCTACTCCTCAGAAGAAAGGTTGGGCTATCTACTTCTGTAGTGATGCTGCCTCAGAAACCCAAAGAGGGGCCACTATGAGTTGGATCTGACTCAACAGCAGTGAGTTTGTTTCTTTGGTTTTATACAACATTTATCTCCCAAAATATTTGCCTCCTCTATAACCACAATGTTGTTGTACAGAGGAAATAGATAAGAATTCCTTAATATCCTCTGATATCTATCCCAGTTTGCTCAGGTCTCCAAATGTTGTTTCCTAAATGAATTTTTGTAACTTTTTTTTTTTTTTAATTCCCCTGATCCAGTATACAGATAAGGATTATGTATTTCATTTGGCTGTGTTTCTTACCTTTTTTTTTTTACCACAGAATTGTTCCTTGTCAATTGAACTTTTTTTCTGTTTTGCTTTTTACTTTCTTTCATTGTTTTTGCTTTAATCTGTTTGTACAATGTTATGTTCATGGGTAGTGACTCTTTTCTACCCAGATGTTATTTTGTTGTGACATACCTACTGTGGATGACTTCCTACTTTTTTCTTTCCATCTCTGAGACCATTATTATTATTATTATTATTATTTTACCTTCAAGCTGTAGTTCAAGAGCCTGTTTATTTTGTATTCTGCCTGCTTTCCTGGAGACATGTGGTCATGATCATATATAATCGTTAGTAGAATTCCAGGGCTCAGTTCTCCTTTGAGATTTTTTTTCTTACGTGACATGTATGGCTTCTGAAGGATAAGGACAGTCATTAGGAGTCCAATGCTATGATTTTCTACTTTTTTATAACTATATCCTTTTGTTTCGTGGCTGCCGATTTGAAAGATTTTCTTACTAGGTTCTGCTCAGTGTTGTGTTGTGGTGCACTGGCTTTCTGGAAGAAAGAAAATATTCTCTGGTTTGTAAGTTTTTCCTATTTTGGTGGTTTTAAATACTCCCTCCATGACTTATTTCAAGCCACCAACTTTTCATTGAACAGAGTGGAAAGATATGTACAGAATTGGCACTCATGAGTCTGTACCAGCCAGTTCTAGCATTCTTTGGTTATATACTCATTTGAATTCTGGAGTGTCGTTCCTTTTCCCCCTAGTAACTATTGGAGGTGAGAGATTAACTTCAACATATTTTTTTTCCTTCACATTACTGAGATCATACTACAAATATGGATATTTAGACATAATTAACAGAAAAAAAAAATTCATAGAACTTACGTAGAAGATAATAATGAAGTGAACTTGGTAACTATGCATCATTGAGTAGCATTTTTAATTTTCCCAAGTAAACCCAGTGTATCATGTTCTGTCTAAATTGTAAAGATTCAGAAGATCATTACTCAGACCTTTGCCAGTGAAAGTGGACATTGTGTTGCTTTGTAAAATTACTTTGTGTTTGGGATAGAGAAAAGATGTGATTTAATAACTCTCCCAGTAGTGTTCTATCCATGTAAATAATTGAGCTTTTGTCATAAATACTTTACAGAACAACAAAGCTTTGTTTTAAATTATAAAAAAAAAATTTTTAATCTGAGCCAGGACTTAAAACTTGACTTTTTTGGTGTTGAAAATGGAGTGGAAGCAGCAGCTTTGCAAAGCCAAGCTTGCTCTTTGGCTGCTTGGCCTACTTATGCAGTGGAGTTCCTACATTTGGTATTTTAAAATTAATAGACTTTATTTTTTTAGAGTAGTTTAGTTTTAAGTTTGTAGAAAAATTGAGCAGATGTACCGAGAATTCCCACATATGCCCTTCCCCCTTCTCCACAGTTTCTACTGCCTATTTAAATCTTACATGCCTATGGTGAGAAGTTGTGGTGGTGCAGTGGTTAAAATATTTTTTTGGCTGCTAACCAAAAAAGGTCAATGATTTGAACCCAGCCAGCTGGTTCATGGGAGAAAGATGAGGCAACCTGCTTCTGTAAAAATTTACAACCTTAAAAACCCTACGGAACAGTTCTCTGTCCTATAAGGTTGCTATGAGTGGAATTGGCTCAATGGCAGTGAGTTTGGTTTTATTACTGTGGTACATTTGTTACAATTGATGAATCAATATTGATAAATTGTAATGAGCTAAAGTCCATAGCTTCCATTGGGGTTTACTCTTTGTGTTGTACAGTTCTGTAGATTAGGACAAATGTATAACATATGTATCTACTATTGCAGTATTATGCAGAATAGTTACATAACCCTAAAACTGCCCAGTGTTACATTTGTTCATCCCTCCTCCCAACCCCTGGCAACTATTCATCTTTTTTACTCTTTGTAGTTTTGCATTTGGTTTCCAAAAAGAAAAAAAATAGTCAAAAGTCCTCATACTCCAGTTCCTACATACTTGATTTGTTTTGATATTTTCTCTTGTTTTTGAGATTTTTTTTTTTCTTAAAAAACCCAAGTATAAACTTAAACATATTTTTAGATTATGGAAAGTATATTAGTAAAATGTTTCATTCCATTATTTAATCTTGATATGTAAAAGTTCCATACTGGCAGGCATTATTGTTTATTATACACTGATTTCACTCTATTTTCTTTGCTAATTTCAAGGATTGTTTTGGGTTTTAGTTTCGGACTCCATTCTTTTTATTACCTCTTTATAGAAGTGCATTCAAAAGGAGGAAAAAATAATGAGAAAGATGAAGTAATGCAATAAAAGTTTAAATTGAATGGTATCTCAATAATACTTTAAATTTAATGGTCCTTTTTTTAATTATTATTTTTTAAGTTGTTATTGTGCTTTGGGTGAAAGTTTACAGAGCAAATTCATTTTCCATGCAGCAGTTCACATACACTTTGTCTCATGACATTGACTGTAATTTCCCACAGTGCAACAGCTCACCTCCCACTTCCTCCTGATAGTTACCTCTTTTCCTGTGTCCTTTCCTCCCATACACTCCTGCCCCGCAAACTGTCTCCCTGTGCATAAACAGCCCTTCTATTCTTCCATGATCTCTCCAAGGAGTGTATGTACCTAATGTAAATGTTCAACTCATATGCCTGTCTTTTATTTGGCTGGAAGCCACAGGAGTGGGTTTAATTCCAGACCTAAACGGGAGCTAGGGGCCATATAGTCTCAGTGGTTCCATCAGGCTCTATCAGATCTGGAAACCTGCTCCCACCCTTTAAAAAAAATTTTTTTTTTTTTTTTTTATGATTTTGACTTTTGTTCCACATTTTCTCCCTCTTATCCAGGATCTCCTACACAGATCCCCCTCTGAGTGGTTGACAGTGGTAGCCAGGCACCATCTAGTTCTTCTGGTCTCATAGTCATATAGGCTGAGTATCGCATGGTGTACCAGTCCCTTGGACTAATTGTTTCTATGAGTCTTTGGTTTTCTTTATTCTTCTTTGCTCTGGATGAGGAGAGACCCATCGTTGCATCTAGATGGCTGCTTGCAGGCTTTTAAGATCCCAGTCACTACTCACCAAAGTCGAATGTGGAACAAGTGTTTTTGTGTAGTATTGTTATGCCAGTTGATTTTGATGTCCCCTTGACCATAGTCCCAAACCCACGGATCCAATTACTTGCTCCTTCCGAGTAGCTGGCTGTGGCCAAGAAGTGACTATAACTTTGTCCCTTGTCAGCTGTACTGTATACCTGCAGATTTTGACAGAACATGCAAATACACTTGTAGAAACATTGTCTGCCAACCCTATACATGGCCATAGGCATACTCCTCCTTATATGGACATACCTAATTATTCAGCCTGTCTACCCATCTATCCACCCGTATACCAATATTTACCATCACTGATAATGCAGTACTTTGTGTGCAAAAGGATTCATCTTTGTTGTCTGTACCTCTCACACACCTCTCTATGTCTTCTTCCTTAGTGCTACCATGTTGATCACTCACATTTGGTACCTTGCCCTTCCCTTCACCCAAATAAGTACATATCTCTACCTATCTAGCAGTGTTTCCTCCCCATGGCTTCTCCTTCCACCCATGGTAACCAACAAAGAAAATTTCCTTGTATATAAACCTTTCCTTGACTTTTTACAATAACAGACTAATATAGTATTTGTCCTTCTGTGATTGACTTAGTTCACTCAGCATAATGTCCTCCAAGTTCATCCACGTTATGTGGTGTTTTACAGATTCTGTGTTATTCTTTAGGGTTTGCATAGTATTCCATTGTGTGTATCTACCCTAGTTTTGTTATCCATTCTTCTGTTATGGGTTGATAGGTTATTTCCACCTTTTTGCTATTGTAAATAGCGCTTTGCTATTGTAAACAGTGCTGTGATGAACATGGGTGTGCATGGGTCTGTTCTTGTCTTGGCTCTCACTTTTTTAGGATAAATACCTAGTAGTGGAATTGCTGGATCAAAAGTTATTTCTAATTTTAACTTTTTAAGGAATCACCATACTGATTTCCACAGTTGTTGTGTCATTTGACAGTCCCACCAGCAGATGAGAGTCCCAGTCTCTCCACACCTTTGCCAGCATTTGTTATTTTCTGTCTTGTTGAAATTTGCTGCTAGTGCTGGTGCAAGATGGTATCTCATTGTTGTTTTGATCTGCATTTCTCTAATGGCTAATGATTGTGAGCATTTCTTCATGTGTTTATCAGTTTCCTGAATATCCTCTTTGGTGAAGTATCTATTCATGTCTTCTGCCCATTTTTTAATTGGATTATTTGTGTTCTTGTTGAGGTGTTGGAGTTTCCTCTAAATTTTAGAGATAAGTCCCTTGTCAGATGTGTCATTGCCAAATATTTTTTTCCAATCTGTAGGTTCTCTTTTTACACTTTTAGAGAAGTCTTTCAAAGCACATAAAAATTTAGTTTCTAGAAGGTCACATTCATCTGGTTTAACTTCTGCTGTTTGTGCATTTTGGGTTATGCTTGATAGTCTATTTATGCCGTAAATAAGGCCCCCTAAATCTGCCCCTAGTTTTTCCTTGAGGAACTTGATAGGTTTAGGTTTCACATTTAAGTCTTTGATCCATCTGGAGTTAGTTTTTGTGTATGGTGTGAGGTGTGGATCTTCTTTCATTTTTTTTGCAAATGGATATCCAGTTTTGCCAGCAACTTTTGTTAAACAGACAAGCTCTTCCCCATTTAATGGCTTTAGGCCCTTTGTCAAAGATCAGCTGACCATAGGTCATTGGATCTCAACTCTATTCCATTGGTCTGTGTGTCTGTCATTGTACCAATACCAGGCAGTTTTGACCACTGTGGCTGTACACTAGGTTTTGAGGTCCAGGAGTGTGAGACCTCCTACTTTGTTGTTGTTCTTCAATAGTGCTTTGCTTATCCAGGGTCTCTTTCCTTTGTATATAAAGTTAGTGATTGCTATTTCCGTATCCTTAAAGAATGTTGATGGGATCTGGATTGGGATTGCATTGAATGTATAGTTGCTTTGGGTAGAATTGACATTTTCACAATGTTCAATCTTCCTTTCCACAAACATGATATATTCTTCCGTTTATGTAGATCTCTTATGGTTTCTTGAAATAGTCTTGTAGTTTTCTTTGTATAGGTCTTTTGTGTCCATGGTAAGATTGATTCCCAAGTAATTTATTTTTTTGGTAGCTATTGGAATCTCTGGTAGCATAGTGCCTAAAGGCAGTTGACTGCTAACCAGAAGGCTGGCATTTCAAACCCACCAGACACTCCTTGGAAGGAAGATTAGGCAATCTACTTCCATAGAGATACTGCCTCGGAAACCCAAGGAGGGGTTGCTATGAGTCAGAACACCAAGACCACAGTGAGTTCGGTTTTTGTATTGTAAATGGCACTGATTTCCTCATTTCTTTCTCTGCAATCACTTTGTTGGTGTAGAGAAATCCAACTGATTTTGTATGTTGATCTTATATCCTGCCACTGTGCTAAATCTCTCAATTAGTTCTAGTGGTTTTTTGACTGAGTCTCTTGTGTTTTCTATGTATAAGATCATTATTATCAACAAATAGGGATAGTTTTACTTCTTTCTTACCAGTTTGGATGCCTTTGATTTCTCTTTCTTGCCTTGTTGCCCTGGCTAGGATTTCCAATACACTGTTGAATAGAAGTGGTGATAGAGGGTATCCTTGCCTGGTTCCCATTCACAAGGGGTATGGCTTCTGTTTCCCTCCCTTGAGAATAATGTTGGCTGTTGGTTTTGCATATATGCCCTTTATTATGTTGAGGAATTTCCCTTCTATTCCTATTTTGCTGAGAGTTTTTTAAATCAGGAATGGGTGTTAGATTTTATCAGATGCCTTTTTTGCATTGATTGCTATGTTCATGTGGTTCTTTTTCTTTGTTTTATTTATGTGATGGATTACCTTGATGGTTTTTCTAATGTTCAACCATCCTTGCATACCTGGTATGAACCCCACTTGGTCATAATATATTAATTTTTGGATATGTTGTTGGACTCTGTTGGCTAGGATTTTGTTGAATATTTTTGCATCTTTACTCATGAGGGATATTGGTCTGTAGTTTACCTTTTGAGTAATATCTTTGCCTGGTTTTGGTGTCAAGGTTATGCTTGCTTCATAAAATGAATTTGAAAGGATTCCATCCTTTTGAATGTTTTGGAATAGTTTGAGTAGGATTGGTGTCAGTCCTTCTCTGAACGTTTGGTAGAATTCTCTGGTGAAATCGTTTGGGCCAGGAGTTTTTTTGTTGGTAATTTTTTTTATGACTTGTTCAGTTTCTTTTTTTTGCTGTGGATCTGTTCAACTTTTCCACCTCAGTGTGTGTTACTTTAGGTAAGTAATGTGTTTCTAGAAATCTGTCCAGTTCTTCAAGATTTTCAAAGTTGTTGGTATGCAGTTCTTCATAGCATCCTGATATCCTTTTTGTTTCATCTGGTACTGTTGTGATGTCGCCCATTTCATTTTTTACTCGTGTTATTTTTATTCTCTCCCTCATTAAATTTGTCAGTGGTTTGTCAATTTTATTAATCTTTTCAAATAACCAACTTCTAGTCTTGATGATTTATTTCTGTTGTCTTTCTATTTTCTCTTTCGTTGATTTCTGCTTGAGTCTTTATTATTTCCTTTCATCTGGTGACTGTAGGCTTTTCTTCTGTTCTTTTTCTAATTGTTGGAGATAGTGGGTTAAAGTGTTGATTTTGGCTCTTTTTTTGATGTGTGCATTTATTGCTATAAATTAGCCTTTGATCACTGCTTTTGCTGTGTCCTAAAGATTTTGGTATGTTGTGTTTTCATTCTCATTTGATTCAAGGAATTTTGTAATTTCATTTTTTAATTCTTCTATTACCCAATCTTTCTTAAGGAGGGTGTTGTTCAGTTTCCATATGTTTGCTCTTTTTTGGTTGATCTTCATATTGTGGATTTCTAATTTCATAGCATTGTGATCTGAGAAGATGCATTGCAGTATTTGAATGGCTTTAAATTTATTAAGACTTGCTTTATGGCCTAACATATGGTCTGTCATGGAGAATATTCCATGTGCACTGGAAAAGAGTATATATCATTCTGTTGTTGGGTGAAGTGCTCTAGATGTCTATAAGGTCAAGTTGGTAGATTGTATTGTTTAGCTCTTCTGCATCTTTGTTGAGTTTCTTTCCAGTTGTTCTTTCATTAAAAGTGGTGCATTAAAGTCCCCTTCTATGACTGCACAGTCATCTATCTGTTTTTTCAATTCTGTTAAAGTCTGATTTATATATTTTGGTTCTCTTTCATTGGGTCCGTAGATACTTATTATGGTCATATCTTCTTATTCCGTTGATCCTTTAGTCATTATATAATGTGCTTCCTTGTCTCGGATGGTGGTTTTTATCTTAAAGTCAATTTTATTAGAAATGAATATTGCCACTTCTGCTCATTTTTTGGTTGTCATTTGCTTGATATATCTTTTTCTAACCTATGATTTTTAGTTTATTTTTGTCTTTGTCTCTAGGTGTGTCTCTTGTAGACAGCATATTGATGGGTTTTGTTTTCTTATCCAATCTGCAACACTCTGTCTCTTGAGTGGTGCATTTAATCCATTAACATTCAGTGTAACTATCGACAAGTATGAATTGGTTGCTGTCATTTTGTTATATGTTTGGTTTTTTTTGTGGTGTTCCTGGTTTCTTTGTTCCATATAATTTTCTGTACTGAGCTCATTTTGGTTATGAATCATGTTATCATTTCTTTTGTTGCTGTTGTTTAGTATTTGCTAAATATTTGTGCTTGCCCTCTTTTTTATTGTGATGTGAAGGTTTATCATTTTTCCTTTGAGGTGCACCCTGTGATTTATAATTTTCTCCCCAAGCGTAGAACAGTTGAATCTATCTTGCAACTCTCTTGACTTCCTCACCATTTGTAAGTTCTGTAACTACACAAATTTTTCCCTCTTTTTGGTTTATAGTTGTCCTCATTTGCCAGTTGATATCTCTGGTTCCCTGCTTACATCATGTAAGCTTATTTTACTTTGGATACTTCCATAACTGTGTTGGTTTCTGGGTTATGTCATCATGTGTATTAATGGTCAGTTGTTGTTTGCTAATTTTGGTTCTTTGTTCAAAGGACTGCCTTTAGTATCTCTTGTCAGGTTGGTTTGATTTTAACAAATTCCCTTAATTTCTGCTTACCTGGAAATGTCCTAATTTCACCATCATATTTTAGGGACAGTTTTGTTTGTATATAATTCTTGGTTGGAAAGTTTTCACTTTCAGCATTTTATATATACCATCTCATTGCCTTCTCACCTGGATGGTTTCTGCTGAGAAATCTGAGCTTAGTCTCATTGGTTGCCCTTTGTAGGTAACTTCAAGTTTTCCCTGTGCTTCTTTCAGGATTCTTTCTTTGTCTTTGGTTTTAGTGAGTTTGATGATGATATGTCTTGGTGATTTTCTTTTGGGGTCTATCTTATTTGGGGTTTATTGGACTTCCTTAATAGGTATATTCTCATCTTTCATCATATCAGGGAAGTATTCTTTTCCAACATATCTTGGATAATTTTCTCTATGGTTTTCCTTTTCTCTTCCTGTTCTGGAATTCTGATTACATGTAGGTTATACCTTTTGATGGTATCCACATGAATCTTAGGCTTTCTTCATTTTGTTTTGATCTTTTTTCTGATTGATCCCTTTCCAAAGAAGTATTGAGATTTGTGTCTTCAATCTCATTAATTCTGTCTTCCGTCGATTTTATTGTACCCCTTTTCCCTTTCAATGTGCTATCTATTTCTGGAAATTTAGCATTAATCTTCTGGATTTCTGTCTGTAGATTTTGTATCATTTCTAATTTTTCATTTAGTCATTTTGTTCTTATATTTTCTTCCAAAATTGTTCCAAGGTTTTGTCAGTGTTTTCTTTAATTTTTTCAGTGTTTGCCTTGATCTGTCTTTCAATTCATTGAAGAAACCTGAGTATAATTCTTACGAATTCCTTATGAGGGAGTTCCAGTGTTGCTTCTTCCTCAGGGATGTATTCTGGGTCTGTATTCTGCTGCCTTGTTTCTGCCACTTTGTCTTGCCTCTTTGTGGACTGTGATGGTCTGTTGTCTCTGAGACATTGTGACTTTGTTGTATTTATATTTATTTGGTGGTTGTATGTTGTAGTGAATTGCCCAAGATTTCCGTTTTCTTTCTTTCTCTCTCTCTTTTTTTTTTTGGATGTATCTGAGTAAGCAGGGTGCTATGCTCCTCTATTTGCTAGTTGGCAGCACTTACACACTTACCACCTCCTGGTGGGTGTAATAGAGAGTGAGAGTGGCTGCATAGATCTCTATTAACTGTTTGTGAAGAGCAGTTAAGGGTGAGTCAGGCTCTTCTTGGTAGTCATGTATCATTGGTCATTTGATGCAGAAAGAAGTGGTGACTCTCACTCTAAGTGGAGCTGCAAGACATGCGGGTGTGGTTGCATTGTACGGGCTCAAATAGCCACAAGAAATATACATAGAAAAAGGGAAAAGAAGAAAGTATGCAATATCTGGGGAGGGGAAATAAGAGAAAAGATGTAGAGTTGAAGAACAGTGAAGAAAAGAAATGGAAAAAAAGCAAAAAGAAAAACAAGGAATGGGGAGAGCCACAAAAAAGAAAAAGATGGGAATGAGGAACAGGGGAGAGAGAAAAAGCTGAAAACTAGAACCTGGGAAGGGAAGAAGAAAGAATAATAATAAAAAGGATATTAAAAAATGCCTTATCCACTATACCACTAGACCTCCTCATATTAATAGTGTTGTTGTTGTTGTTAGGTGCCATTGAGTCGGCTCTGACTCATAGCAACCCTACATACAGCACAGCGAAATACTGGTTTTGTGCTAATCTCACAATCTTAGCTATACCTGAGCCCATCGTTGTAGCCACTGTGTCAGTCCATCTTCTTGAGGGCATTCCCCTTTTTCATTGACTCTTCACTTTAGCAGGTATGATATCCTTCTCCAAGGAATGGTCCCTTCTGACAACATGATCAAAGTAGGTGAGATAAAGTCTGGTCGTTCTTGATTATAAGCATTCCGGCTGCACTTCTAAAGTCGATTTGTTAGTTCTTCTGGCGGTCCATGGTTCTTTCAGTATTCTTTGCCACACCATACTTAGAAGCATCAACTCTTCTTTGGTCTTCCTTATTCATTGTCCAGCTCTCACATGCATATGAGGCTATTGAAAATACTGTGACTTGGGTTAGGCATACTTTAGTCTTCAAAGAGACATCTTTGTTCTTTAGCACTTTTCAGCACTTTTTAAAAAGAGGTCTTTTGCAGCACATTTGCTCAGTGCAATACGTTGTCTGATGCTTTGACTGATGCTTCGACGTGTGTTGATTATGGAACCAATATGAAATTTTTGACAACTTCAGTCTTTTCTCCTTTTATTGTGATGTAGCTTATTGATCCAGTTGTGAGGATTTTTGTTTTCTTTATGTTGAGGTGTAATCCATAGTGCAGACTGTAATCTTTAATTTTCATCAGTAAATATTTCAAGTCTTCTTCACTTTCAGCAAGCAAAGTTGTGTCATCTGCATATTGTAGTATGTTAATGAGTCTTCCTCCAATCCTGATGCTTTGGTCTTCTTCATATAGTCCAATTTCTTGGGTTATTTGCTCAGCATACATAATTATATATTAATATCATATGTTAAAGCTTAGAATGTTATGAGGGATAAAAAGCCTACTTGATATGACAAGAGTGAATTCATCTAAAGGGCATAACAATCATAAATATTTTTGCATGTAATAATGTTTCAAAAATACATGAAGCAAAAAAATGATAGAATTGCAAAAAGGAATAGACAAAACCACAATTACAGACAGATTTAAATACCCTTCTCTCAATAATAGATCAGATAGAAAATAGTAAGGGTACAGAACACTTGTACAACACTATCAACCAATTTGACCTGATTTACATTTATAAGTCATTTAACATAAGAGCAAAAAATAACATAGAACCCTCATCTCCCAACATCAGCATATGCATTCTTTTCAAGAGCACGTGAAACATTTACAAACATGGATCATACTCTAGGCCATAAAACATGTCTCAATGTGTTTGAAAGGGTTAAAGTCATACAAAATGTGTTCTTTCAGTATGCTGTGTTGTTATTTGCCATCGAGTCGGAGGACCTGATCATAGTGACCCCTCCTTGGATTTCTGAGGCGGTAGATACACTACAGAAGTAGATTGCCGAACCTTCCTTCTGAGGAGTGGCTGGTGGATTTGAACTGCCAGCCTTCTTGTTAGTAGTCAAGTGCCTTAGGCACTACACTACCAGAGTCCCTCTTTCACTCTAGTGGAGTTCAGTTAGAAATCAATAACAAAGATAACTGAAGCATCCCTCGTATTATGAAACTAAGTAACAGACTTTTAAATAACACATTGATGAAAGAAGAAATCAGAAAATGAGAAAGTAGATTGAACTGAGTTAAAATAAAAACATGGCAGAACAATTTGTGGATATTGCTAAAGCAGTACTTAGGGGACAATTTATGGCACTAAACATCTATATTAGAAATGAAGAAAAATCTTAAATTAGTGGACTCATGTGAAAAAGAGAAAAATAAAGTCAAAATAGTAGAAAAGAAACAATAAGGAGGAAAGGAAAAATAAAATAGAAAACAAAAATTAGAAAAACAAAGAAACTAAAAAATGGCTCTTTAAGATGATTAAAAAAAAAAAAAAAATCAATAAATCTCTGGCCAAACTTGTCAGGAACCATACAAAGAAGATACAAATTGCCAATAGTAGGAATGAGAGAGAAGACATCACTACAGTTTCTACAGATATCAAAAATATAATAAGGGAATATTATGATAACCTTAGGAGCTCTGGTAGCATAGTGCCTAAGGCACTTGACTGCTCACCAGAAGGCTGGCGGTTCAAACCCACCAGCCACTCCTCGGAAGGAA
>NW_006921602.1:19667588-19688038 GCF_000298275.1 Orycteropus afer afer
TGTTGTTGTTGTTGTTATGTGCTGTCGAGTCAGCCCTGACTCATAGCGACCCCTCCTTGGGTTTCCGAGGCAGTATCACTACGGAAGTAGGATTGCCCAACCTTCATTCCAAGGAGTGGCTGATGGGTTTGAACCGCCAGCCATCTGGTGAGCAGTCAAGTGCCTTAGCCACTATGCTACCAGAGCTCCCAAGAAGATGTAGATAACCTAAATAGCTTTTTTAAAAAAAGCTATTTGTGAAATTAAAATTGTAGTTACAAACCTTCCCACAGAGAAACTCTAGGCCAAGATGACTTAAGTGGTGAATTCTGGAAAACATTTAAGGAGGAAATAATACCAATTCTCCATAAGTTTTCCCAGAAAATTGAAGAGGAGGTAATATTTCCCAGCTTACTCTTTGAGGCCAGCATTACCCTTAGACTAAAACCTGACAAAGATAGTACAAGAAAAGAAAGCTACAAACCAGTATTTGTCATGAACATCCAAATCTCAAAACCCAACCTTTTGCTGTAGAGTCAATTCCAACTCACAGTGGCCCTATAGGATAGTACAACTGCCCCATGGGGTTTCCATGCGTAAATCTTTACAGAAGCAGACTGCCACATCTTTTTCCCATGGTGTGTGTCTGGTTGGTTGAAACGCTTGATCTTTCATTTAGCAGTAAGCACTGAACTACACCACCACCAAGGCTCCTCTTCATGAACATAGGTACAAAAATTATAAACAAAATTCTAGCAAATAGAATTCAACAATATATAAAATATAAGGTACTGTGTTCAAGTGGGTTTATCTCAGGAACACAAACTTGGTTTAACATTTGAAAATTGTTTTTTTTAATTCACTATATTAATAAACTAAGGAGCTCTGGTGGAGTAGTGCTTAAGGCATTTGACTTTTAACCAGAAGATTGGCGGTTCAAACCCATCAGCCACTCCACGGAAGGATGACTGGGTAATCTACTTTGGTAAAGATTTACTGCCTCAGAAACCCAAAGGGGGTCACTATGAGTTGGAATCAACTCGATGGCAGTGAGTTTGTTTTTTTGTATTTTTATATTAATAAATTAATATAGGAAAATCACTGATTATTTTAATAGATGCTGAAAGAGCAGTTGACAAAAGTCAGCATATATTCCTAATAGTTTTTGTCAGCAGTGTAGAAGGGAACTTCCTCAGCCTGATTAAGGCATCGAGGACAGACCTACAGCTAATATTGAGACTTCTGTGTATACATAAACATTTCCATTACAAAATGTTAAAAAAAAAATTACTGTGATTAGTCGACAGTTGATTTCATACGTATTCATAAATATTGACTAGTCATGGTAGTTTGTTAAAAACTAGAAGTCTTTAAGATCATACTAATTTAAGCTGTTGTCTATTTTTTTATAGGTCAATATGGAAATCCTTTAAATAAATATATTAGACATTATGAAGGATTATCTTACAATGTGGAGTCATTACACCAAAAACACCAGCGTGCCAAAAGAGCAGTTTTGCATGAGGACCAGTTCTTACGCTTAGATTTTCATGCCCATGGAAGGTAAGTAGATTTTTACTGTGTCTGAAGAACTCTTATATTCAGTTAATTTCAAAAAAGAAATTTATTCCCTTAAATTTTCTTCTCTAATGCAAAGGTGTCCATTTGGAAATTCAGCTTCCACTGAAATTAGGAATATCCATTGAAAAATATCTTTTAAAATGGATTACACTTTTTATATTGTTAAGGAAGCATTCAAATTTAAACGTTAAAATTATTCATTAGATCCTTTATTGTTATATTATTAGATGATGTATCTTTAAATAAAATTCTATTTCAAAGTTTCCCACTATTACATATATGTTTTATGGTCAATAGATCTGTCTTCTGGTGCCAGCAATAATAGTAACTAGTTGTATGTCTTTGAAGTTTGAATAAGTCATTCAGTATCTCATAAACTCAGTTTTATCAGCCGGTACATAGAGTAGTACTTGCTGTATTCCTCAATTCTCAGAATTGCTAAGGAATAAAGAAAGAGGAGCAATGGAAGGGAGGTAAAAATCACATTTATTGAGTGCCTGTTTTGTTTCAGGTACATGTATACTTTATATAAATTTTCTTATTTAATCTTCTCAACACCCAAAGTAAATGTCCTCTTATATTGAGGAAACTAAGCTCAGAGAAGTTAAATAACTTGTTTATTGTCACACAGCATAGATTTGATCCAGACCTTGCCCATATTCTTTTCTTCTATTATGGGTACTTAGATATAAAATCTTGAGTTTGTCAGGATGTCTTGCCTGCTGTAATGGTTAGTGCCTAAGGCATGTGACTGCTAACCAGAAGGCTGGAGGTTCCAACCCACCAGCTGCCACTCAGAAGGAAGATTGGGCAATCTACTTCCCTAGAGAGACTGCCTTCGAAACCCAAGAAGGGCTTGCTATACGTTGGAATTGACTTGACAGTAGTTAGGTTTTTTTTTTATTCCTTTTGTACTTTTTCTACCCCTGTAATCCTGATCAAAATCTGTATTACTCACTTCAGCAAATGGTTAAGCACTAGACTAGGTAGCTGAAAGTTTGACGGTTTGAACCTAACCAGAGATGCCTGGGAAGATAGGCCTGATAATCTGTTTCTGAAAGGTCACAACTTTGAAAATCCTATGGAGCTACTCTACTCTGCACACATGGGGTCGTCAAGAGTCAGAATCAACTTGATGGCAACTAACAACAACAAATTCTACTCTGTTCATTAGCAAAACTGCCCTACTTACAGTTTTAAGACAGTTCTTCTCTAAATGCTTCCTTTTTCATGTCAGCTTATTGCTCTAAAGCCTGTCAATTAATGACTGAATGTTAGCCAGATATCTTTATTTGGCTTTTGAGATTCTCTATAATTTGGTCCTACTCTGTTATTTTATTGACTTTTAATACATTTTATTGTGTTTTTGGTAAATGTTTGCACCACAGTTTAGGTTCCCTGTCAACAATCCTATACAAGTTGTTCAGTTAGTCACATTGCTTACATTGTTCATAATACATGAACATTTTCATTATTTCTGTTCTGGCTGTTCCATTTCCATTAGATTAGTTTCCCTACTCCTTACATTCTCATCTTTGTTTTAAAGTAATTGTTGACCATTTGGTCTCCTAGGTGATTCTTTTAAAGCAGTATGGAACTTACAGGTAATACTCATTATTTTTTGAGGCAGTTTGTTATTTAGCTACAGAATGACTTCAGGGCTTAGTTTTGGTTCAAGGTTTGGAGAGTAACAGTCTTGGGGAGTCCTCCAATCTCAAGCAGCCCAGTAGGTCTATTCTCTCCCCTCCCCTCTTTTTTTTAAGGAATTTGATCTGGTCCACATTTTTCTCCCATTCTATCAGGGTCCATTTATTGTGGCCCTAATTGGAGTGATCATTAGTGATAGCTGGATACCATCTAGTTCTGATCTCATGGTAGATTAGGCTGTGGTTTGTATAGAATATTTGTTTTGTGGACTAGTTTCTTGTTCGAGTCTTTGCTTTCTTCTATTGTTTTAAGGAGCTCTGGTAGTGTAGTGCCTAAGGCACTTGACTGCTAACCAGGAGGCTGGTGGTTCAAACCCACCAGCCACTCCTCGGAAGGAAGATGAGGGCAATCTATATCCGTAGTGATACCGCCTGAGAAACCCAAGGAGGGGTTGCTATGAGTTGGGTCTGACTCGACAGCACATAACAACAACAACAACATTGTTTTAAACTTAATTTCATTTCTTTCCCAGAATAAAGTTTCTGTTTCACCCAAAATGATCTTCCAGTTGTTTGCTGAATATAACCATGTAGTGTTTGTTCTTTTTGTCATTTACCTAAAATCCTAATCATCTTTTAATGCACAATTTAGGTACTACCCTTTGAAGCATTTCCCCTTCCTCTGAAATTTTAAATTGGTTTTCTGTACCATCAGCATTTGATTAGTGCCCTCTTCCTTTTCACATGTGTATAGTTTATTTTTCTGTAGTTTTGTTTTTTGTCCCTCACAAGGAGATATCCTGGCTAGCATTTAGTCTTGTCCGTTATCATGCATATATAGTACAGATGCTTAAAAAGGACTTTAATGAAAGAAAATGCAGATAATCAGAAAATGTTCTGAAACTTGAAGTATTTTACACATGGAATAAATAAATGTATTACTTAAATTGATTGTATTTTCCTCATTACAGAAGTAATAAATAATAAGTAATAAAAATAATGATCATTATAGAAGAAAAATACTTTCGAGGTACAAAATCTCTTAATTTGGTTTGAAAGAGAAAAAGGATTCATTTCAAGATCTGTTTTAGTGACAATTTATGAAAATTTTTATGACCCTTAGCTTCAGATATTTTTAAATTATCCATTCTTTATTAGTACCATGAAACAATATGCAGTCATTGTCCTTCCTAAGTTTTTAGTGACTGTCTCAAAATAAATTGAATACTACATTCAATCCCAAATATTACTTGATTGTCAAAAGGAAAAGGTAAGATTTTAGCTGCTTTTGGTTTGGATACCATATTCCTGTTACGTTATAAGATTTTCATTAGGTCTATCACATAATTCAGATATATGGTAAAACCAAATCCTTAGCTCTTAACTATATGTGTCAGTGAGTGAGTGAATGTTATTATTTAGTCATCTAACAAATATTTACTGACTGACAACTAAAAGTTACCTAGTTGGGACTATGGATGATGTTATTAAGTGCCATCAAGTAGATTCTAACTCATAGCAACCTGGGAATAATAGTAATACAAATCAAACATAGATCATAGAGGAGCAATAAGATATATATAAGACATTATAATAATATGATATGCTGCTTTAAAGAGGCAGAACTTACTTCTGGCTGAGGCTCTCAGTAAAGTTCCAGGATCTAAGAAATCTCATGCTGTATATAAGTGGTCATGCTAGGTCTTTTAAAATCTGTTTAATAATATAAGTGTACTATATTTTCTAGAATATATCCAATTTCAGATATTCTCTCAGTTATTATATTTGTATGTTCAGGCTGTCTCTGAATTTGCATCATTAAACATGGTTATTGTAACTGCTTGCCTAATTCACCTTATCTAAAAATGTGATAGCGTGATGATTTTATTTTTCCTTTTCCTCAAAATAGGTCAACAAAATGACTTGTCTAATTATAGACTTCATGCTAAGTCTTTCCTCCCTGTCCACCATATAAAAAATGTTAGTTTGGTACAATAGAACCCTCCCTAAACGTGATTTGCATCTACATATAAGTTACTGATAATTTGGTTATAGAATACAAATTACAAATTTGTACTACTAATAAGCATTGTGATAAAGCAACAGTATGATGATTGGAAGACCAAGCTTCATAACAAATATAGTCTTAGGACAACTTTGGATAATAGTTAGCTGTACCCCAGGCTTAAAATATATACTGACCTTATGCGTTGTGCCTGGACTTCTTAATCCATTTTTTCCATCAGTAGTTCAGCAGTTTGAACCCCCACCCCCCACCACTGCTGTATGGGAGAAAGATGTGTCAGTCTGCTTCTGTAAAGATTTACAGCCTTGGAAACCCTATGGGGCCATCTCCATTACATCTTATAACGTCACTGTGAATCAGATTTGACTCGATGGCAGTGAGTTTAGTTTTTTGGTTTAGTTCACTAGAGTATCAGCATACTTTAATAAATTACAGACAAAATACATTAAATATTGTGCAGTTTAAACTTAGACATAAAAAGAGTAGTGTACCTGAAAAGAATTCTACTTAATTAGACAATTATGACTTGTGTTTCTGGGTACTAGCACAGCTTGTGTACATACATAAGTGTATGTAAGTATTAAAGTCATTGTTTGTGGTATTTGTTTTATGCCTAAACCATATAAACTTCTTTCAGCTTGGCTTCTGAACTTCCTAAATAACAAGAGTATATCATATTCCAAGGTAGCTGTTACTGTTAAATGATAAAACATTTAGATTCTTTAAAAATCAAAGTCTTAAGAATTAAGAAGCTCATGAAAAACTATTATTTGAAGTTTAAAGTTGTTTGAAAATAAAAGTGTAACTAAACCACTGTTACTGTTGTTGAGGAAAGATAGATGATAAACTTCAATAATACTTACTAGAATTTTTAAATATTTTGAAAGTAAATACAGGGTAAAATTCATCACTTACCTTTGCTGAGAAATTCAGAAACAGTTTTCCTAGATTTCAGAAATTGCTTTACTTGGATAAGTTCTGATACATGGGATGCCTGAGTGGTACTTTAGAGCATTGCTTCTTTCTGTAAACTAACTTAGTAAGATGCATGTATGTATGTATGTCAGTTAATGCATTTATCACATTTCATTATAACTTCTTATATTAAATTTTATTATATTTTTAGTATATTAACATTTTATTATAACTTTGTTTTCTTCTCCCTCTGAGGCTGAAGGACAGAGGCTGAGTCTTATTTATCTTTTTTGTTTGTTCATTTAAGTTATGTTGAATGAGGGGATGAATGAATGAATGAAGGCATGAATGCATTAAGCAGTATGAAGGTAGCACAATGTTTATAAACATAAAGTGCTGATCACTACTGACTCATGATGACCTTAGGTACAACAGAACAAAATGTTGCCTGGTCCTGTGTCATCCTCACAATCATTGGCATGTTTGACTTCATCCTTGTGGCTTTTGTGCCAGCCCATCTCATCAAGAGTCTTTCTCCCTTATTGGGCCTCTACTTTACCAAATAGTGAATGAGCCTTCCTAATGACGTGTCCAATGCAAGTGAGTTGGACAGTGTTCTGTGACAATCCATAAGATTTCTACTGGCTAAGTTTCAGAAGTAGATCAGCAGGCCTTTCTTCCTAGTGTGTTTTAATCTGTAAGCTTCACTGAAACTTGCCAACCATGGTGACCTTGCTGGTATTTGAAATAGTGATGGCACAGCTTTCAGCAACACACAAGTCATCACAGTACAACAAACTGATAGATGAGTGGTGGTAAGTGCTGTTAAGGAGATGAATTTACGTAGATGATATACAACTAAAAGAGCCACGTGAAACAGTGGTTAAAGCACATGGCTGCTAACTGGAAGGTTTGCAGTTTGAATCCCCCATCCCCCCTATTAGTGAAAGATGCAGTAGTCTGCTTCCATAAAGTTTACAGCCTTGGAAACCCTATGGAGCAGTACTATTCTGTCCTGTAGGGTTGCTATGAGTCGGTGTCAACTTGATGGCAACCAGTTTGGTTTTTATATATAATACTTTTATTTAGGATTGGCCATTACCATAGAGTTTAATAAGAAAAAGTGAACTATCAGCTACTATGACATATTTAATTTGATTGGTAATAAAGTACACTACTGCAAAAACGGTGAGGAGGCCACATGTTCTGACCTCCTCTAATCCCACAAGAGGAAGACAGAATTACTGTCAATAGCCCAAGGCCTATTCCTGAGAGGCCAGACATGCTGCCTCCCTCCAGTCTTTTCTCCAACCGTTCCTCCCAAAGCACCTACCACCTCTCTCCTGGGTTCGATAATTCGCTGCAGTGGCCACACAGAACTCGCGGATTACGGGGTTTATTAGGGAAGCACCAGGCTACAACTCAAGTTCAGAAAGAATGCTCAGTCTCTCTCCCAGCCCACCGTCCCTCAGCAAACAGTCTCTCACAGTCTCTTTCCCAGCAGTGCTGGTCCCTCGGTGTCTCACTCAGCGATGCACATCTCTTGCGCCTCTTTCTCAGCAGCACGTGTCTCTTTCCGGGGTGCGTGTCTCTTTCAGGAGCGCATCTTCCTCAACCAGCAGTCAGAGAGAGTTCTGCCTCCAGGAGGCCTCCTTTTGAGCCTGGAAGGGTGGTCAAACTAGCCAATCACAGCATCAGAACTCTAAGCACGTGAGAGAGAGTGGGAACCTCCCAGAACATTGTATTGTGCCATGTCCAACAGAAATAACCCAGGTGGATAGCTTCAGCAATCAGGAGCTCCTCAGTTGCTCATAGAAAATCCCACCTTGGAGTTTACAAAGACTTTGGGTAGAAAAGCCACACAAAGTAATTTACTACACTGCAACTACAATATTAAGAGATAGATTTTTCAGCTTAAATATTTTATAGTGAGGAAGATCTTAACCTCTTTCAGTGGTGGTTCTATTTTTTGTCATTGTTCACAGCACAGTTTATTATCAAGTATAGTAGTATTTGAGTACATTAATAGGTATTGATTTAACACCACTGTAACCTCTCTTGAGCTGGAATAACCCCAAAAGAAAACTTTAAAATGTGCAAAAGCAATAAATACCAAATCTTCTGGTTTAAAATGTATAAATAAGGCATTTTTGGAAACATCTTTATAAAATCAGCTAACCACATGTCCATGGGTAGGTGTCTGGAGCTGATTGTGCTTGCTAATCTTTAGAACATGCTACCTCAGATCTAGCACAATTGATTTTATGTCTTTTACCAACACATATTTGCATATACTGAATGGCCTGCGGTTCTTGGGGTGTGGATGAAAGACCTTTTTACAAGCAGGAACCTTAAGCATGCTAGCACCAGTGAGCTTAAAGATGCCAGTGTCTTTATGCTTTAATGAATGAACAATGGCAATAGCTTCTGGCATCATGAGCTTATGGGGACACTGAGTATGAAGATTCGTGCTGTGGCTAAGAATGCAGTTTGGGTGAAATGTATACGGATCCATCCTAGAGTGAGGAGATTGTGTTGACCCTGAACACGGAGTAATTCTTCTACATTGTCCATGTTGCGTTAGTCTGGTCCTGCAAACTGTTTTGGGCACTATTACATAGCTAATAGTAAATTCATTATGTGTCAGTTTTCCACAGAGTACTGTATTAGGTTCTGCCAGCAGCAGAGATTTGTGGCAAAGATCTCTTGGTAAGACTATGCATGTCACTTCCTTCATCCACTAAATTCTGAACAGCACTTAGAGTAGCTGCTGACTTTAAGGCCCTGTTTACAGAAGGAAGTGGCTAGCATTTACTTTTATTAGGTTGATCCGCAAATACATTCAGTAAGCAGTTGTTCTGATGTGTTGAAAAGCAGGACAAAACACTCCCATCAGTCTGCTCAGACACACCACCAGGGTTTCCTGACTGCATATCTGACCCTTGGTTAATTCTTGCTTCTTTAGTTGATCTCTGAAAAACAGAAACTGCTCTGTTTCTAGCTGCTGGCTGGCACATTTAAGCAATGTGCTTCCTTTCTGCCTCTGTCAATCTCTGATGATTCAATTCCAAATAATTTTCAGCTTTATATTTATTTTTGCTTTGCAAATATTCTTGGTATTCTACATTATATTTCTTTTAAGTGTCCTTTTTCAATTCATCTCTTCTTGGGAATGTAGTCTCCAGTTTGTTCATAATATCTTGCTTTTTGAATACTATACATTGTTGGTAATCTCGATGGGAAGCTTTTTTACAAACATAGTTGTAAATTTATTACAAGGAACAAAGGCATTTTCAGTTTCCTTCTTTTAAAGACACTGATACCATACTTGCCATTTTTACTCCAGATCTAAAGCAATGTTGTATAGTGATACTTTTGTTGATTGTAACATTACAGCCAAGCTGGTTCACTCTTCTGGCTTAGGGAAACATATAGTCAAGCATAGCAGCTAACTTTTTCAGAAGATTTATAGTAAATGGTTGATCCATATTTTCTTGTCTACAAATGAAAGTATTCACCATTCCATCACAATCTCTTCATCTAGGCTGCGTCTCCTCCTTATGGACCAACAGAACTTTGCTGGCTCCACTCACTTGGGTTCCATATGTTGCTTTCCAGCAGTTGTTCTTAATCAGTCATTGGTAGGCTAATTTATTGTATATGGAATGGAGGATTTTTTTTTTTTTTTTTTTTTGGCAAATTATGGAAAACATACTTTCCCCTCAACTCTCAGGTCTGTGTGAAACTATGGGACGTACCAACTCTCTGTCTGTTTTATTGCTTCACCTTATTCTTCTTAACCAACTAATTGCTATGGTGTTTATAACCAACCAGTATGTAACGGAGTAGAATGGTCCTTCATACAGTTTTTAGTGGGTGATTTTTCAGATGCAGATTGCCAGACCTGTCTTTGGAGGGATCTTTGAGTGGACTTGAACCTCCAAACTTTTTGATTAGCAGTGAGTGCACTGACTGCATTGACTATCCAGGAGCTTATTTTATTAAATATTTAAAATGAGCTTTTTTTTTTCCTTCATTATTTTGGTGAATAAATAGGTAACAAAACATTTGCACTTGGAGTTCTTTTCCTTGAAACCCTTTCTCATCTCTATTCCATAACCCCGTAGCTCTTGATTCTTCACATCATTGAGATGTTATCTTTTCAGCAAAGCCACCCCTAACCACCCTTTATAAAATAGCATCCTTCTTTCCTCTTGCCATTCTACCTTGATTTGCTTTTCTTCAAGTTATTGTAGTTGTTAGGTGCCATCAAGTTGGTTCTGACTCATAGTGACCCTGTGTGAAACAGAATGAAACTCTGCCAAGTCCTGCACCATCCTCACAATCATTGCTGTGTTTGACCCCTTTGTTGCAGTCACTCTGTCAGTCCATCTTGTTGAGGGTCATCCTCTTTTTTTTTCCTGACCCTCTACTTTACCAAGCATGATGTCCTTCTGTACAGACTGGTCCCTCCATATAATATAGCCAAAGTATGAGAGACTTTGTCATCCTTACTTCTAAGGAGCATTCTGGCTGTACTTTTTCGAAGACAGATTTGTTCATTCACTCCATACTATATTTGGTACTCTTTGCCAACACCATAATTCAAACATATCAATTCTTCTTCAATCTTCCTTATTCACTGTCCAGCATTTGCATGCATATGAGGCAGTTGGAAATACCATGGCTTGGGGGTAAGGTGCTTTGCTTTTTCACACTTTAAAGAGGTCTTATTTGACCAGTGCAATACACTGTTTGACTTCTTTTTTTTAAATTGTGATTTGGGTGAAAATTTACAGAGCAAATTCACTTTCCATACAGCAGTTCACATACACTTTGTCTCATCACGTTGACCACAATTTACCACAATGCAACAGCTCCCCTCCCACTTCCTCCTGATAATTACCTCTTCCCTCTGTCCATCCCTCCATGCATGCCTGCCCCCTGAGCTGTCTCCCTGTGCATAAGCAGCCTTTCTTCCTCCCATGATTGTTCTCTCCAAGGAGTGTATCTACCTCAGGTAAATGTTCAACTCATATGCCTATCTTTTGGTTGGTTGGAAGCCACAGGTGTAGGTTCAATTCCAGACCTGAAGGGCAGTTAGGGGCCATAGTCTCAGTGGTTACACCAGGCTCTATCGGACCAGCAAACCCCCCTTTTTATTTTCTCCAAGTGATTTTGACTTTTGTTCCACATTGTTCTCCTTCTCCATCCAGGATGTCCTACATAGATCTCCTTCCAAGTGGTTGACAGTGGTAGCTGGGCACCATCTAGTTCTTCTGGTCTCATAGTCATTTATACTGCAGATCGGATGGTGTACCAGTCGCTAGGACTAATTGTTTCCATGAATTTTTGGTTTTCTTCATTCTTCTTTGCTCTGGATGAGGAGAGACCCATCGTTGCATCTAGATGGTAGCTTGCAAGCTTTTAAGATCCCAGTTGCTACTTGCCAAAGTAGGAGGTGGAACAATGTTTTGTGTGGTGTGTTACGCCAATTGGGCTTGATGTCCCCTCCGACTATGGTCTCGAGCCCACGCGTTCAACTACTCGGTCCCTCTAGGGAGCTGGCTGTGACCAAGAAATGACTACAACCTGCCCCTTTCAGCTCTACTATACAACTGGGAATTCAGATCATACAAATAAACTTATAGGACCATTGTCTGCCAACGCTATACATGGTGTTGGGTACACTCCAAGCTTCATAGACATACCTTGTTTGACTTCTTGATTGTCGCTTCCATGAGCATTGATTGTGAATCCAAGTAAAATTAAATCCTTGACTTCAATCTTTTCTCCATTTATGATGGTGTTGCTTATTAGTTCAGTTGTGAGGATTTTTGTTTATTTTATGTTGAGGTGTAATTCATATTGAAGACTGTAGTCTTTGATCTTCATCACTAAGTGATTCAAGTCCTCTTCATGTTCAGCTTTTAGATTCCCTTCCATTGACACAGTCTTCTTTTAGGTATGATAATGTGATTGATTATGCTGTATAAGCAGTTCATCTTTGTTGTTATTGACTAGGAAGGTGTCCAGTATTTTGCCGTTCTGGAAGTTCCTTATATACTATCATATATTTCTACCTATGTCAGTACCTGTTTTCACTAACCAAAAAAAATCTAAAGAGAATTTTATTTAATTTTTATGAAAAAGGGCAAAAAGCAAAGCGAAATTGACATTCAATGTTCGTTTTGCAGTGAGCAATTAAAGAGATAGTACGTACCCTGAGCAGTGAGAGTAGCGTCACCAAGCTCCTTCACCTGAAAACTACACTTGGCATCTCAGCATCAAGCCACCATAGCTTTGAACTGTGTCTGTGAACACTATATGTTAGTGTTATTTTAAGATTTATGTATTATTTAATATGATTTGTTAGGTCATTTTTTGGGCCTGGGAGCACTCAAAAATTTTTCCTGTGTAAATTAATGATAATTGCTTCTTTGCTTTATGCCATTTTGGCTTATGGAAGGTTTCATAGGAACATTATACTTTTGGATAAGAGGGGAAACCTGTAACATAAAATTGTAGATTGGTATGGTGGAAAGGTCACAGGTTGGCTGGCTAATTGGAAGACCTTGTTTCTGATTGAAGCCCTGATTTTTTTGTGTGTGTAATCTTGATTAGTCATCCTTTTCTGATTTGTAAAATTAGTAAGTTTAGGTGATCGTTAGGATTTTCTACATTTGATATGTGAGCTCTGGTAGCATAATGCCTAAGGCATTTGTCTGCTAACGAGAAGGCTGGAGGTTCAAACCCACCAGCCACTCCTTGGAAGGAAGGTTGGGCAGTCTACTTCCGTAGTGATATTGCCTCGGAAACCCAAGGAGAGGTCGCTATGAGTCGGGTCCGACTCGATGGCATATAACAACGACGACAACAACATTTGATTTGCATTATGTATGTGAATAATTGAAGTCTTCTACTCTGAAATCTTGTTGTTGTTTCAGTGTTATGTGCATTAGTTTTGCTTGGATGAGGTTGTAAATTTTTTTTTACAGACATCTTTTTTTTTTTTTTTGCCAATACATACATTTACTTATCTATAATCACGTAGACTCCACCACTCGTCTGTCAAGTTTGTTGTACTATGGTGGCTTGTGTGCTGTTGTGAGGCTGTAAGTTATGCCACCAGTGCTTTGAATGCCAGCAGGGTTACCCATGGTGGACAGGTTTCAGTGGAGTTTCCAGACTAAGACTTGGAAGAAGGAAGAGCCATCCAATTCTCAAAGAACTGGCCAGTGAAAACCTTATGAATAGCAGTGAAACATTGTCTGATACATTACTGGAAAACTTTATGAATATTCCTGAAACATTGTCCAATGTAGTGCTAGAAGATGAGCCCCTCAGGTCAATAGGCACTCAAAAAACAGCAGGGGAAGAGCTGACTCCTCAGAGTAAAGCCAACCTTAATGATGTGGATGGAGTAAAGCTTTCAGGGCCTCCATTTGCTTATATGGCGTGACTCAAAATGGAAAGAAACAGCTGCAAACATCCATTAATTATCAGAACATGGAATGTATGAAGTGTGAATCTAGGAAAATTGAAAGTTGTCAAAAATGAAATGGAATGCATGGAGATCGATATCGTAGGCATCAGTGAGCTGAAATGGACTGTTTTTGGCCATTTTGAATCAGACAACCATATGATCTACTATGCCAGGAATGACAAAGAGGAATGGCGTGGCATTCATCATCACAAAGAATGTTTCATGATCTGTCCTGAAGTACAGTGCTGTCAGTGATAGGATAATATCCAGTTGCCTACAAGGAAGACCTCTTTAAAGTGCTGAAGGGCAAAGATGTCTCCTTGAAGACTAAGACGTGCCTAACCGAAGCTATAGTATTTTCAGTCATTTCATATGCATGTGAGAGCTGGATAATGAGCAAAGAAGACCGAAGAAGAGTTGATGCTTTTGAGTTGTGATGTTGGCAAAGAATACAGAGAGTACCATGGACTGCCAAAAGAACTAACAGATCTTTCCTGGAAGAAGTCTCGCCAGAATGTACCTTGGAAGCGAGAATGGCCTGACTGTCTGGCCTACTTGGATCATATTGTCAGAAGGGACCATTCCTTGGAGAAGGATATCATACTTGGTAAAGTGGAGGTTCAGCAAAGAAGGGGAAGCCCTCAACGAGATGAATTGACACAGTGGCTGCAATGATGGTTTCAAGTATAGCAAAGGTTATAAGGCTGGCACAGCACCAGGCAGTATTTCGTTCTATTGTACATAGGTCGCTAGGAGTCAGAGCTGACTCGATGTGACTTACAAATAACAACACCACCAAGGAAGACCACTAAATATTACTGTTATTCAAATTTATGAACCAACAGCCAAAGACGAGGAAATTAAAGATTTTTATCAACTTCTGCAGTTTGAAATTAACCAAATATGCAATCAAGATGTGTTGATTATCACTGGTGATTGGAATGCAAAAGTTCGAAACAAAGAAGAATCACTGGTAGTTGGAAAACACGGCCTTGGTGATAGGAGTGGTGCTGGAGATCACATGATAGAATTTTGCAAGACCAACAACTTATTCATTGTAAATGTCTGTTTTCAACAATGTAAATGGTAGCTATACACATGGACCTCACCAGAAGGACGTGACAAGAATCAGATTGACTACATATGTGGAAGGAGGAGATGGAAAAGCTCAATATCTTCAGCTGAAACAAGGCCAGGAGCTGACTGTGGAACAGACCATCAACTGCTCATATGCAAGTTCAAGTTGAAGCTGAAGACAATCAAAACAAATCCACAAGAGCCAGAATATGACCTCGATTATATTCCTCCTGAATTTAGAGACCATCTAAAGAATAGATTGATGCATTGAACACCAATGACTGAAAACCAGAGGAATCATGGGATGACATCCAGAACATCATCCATGAAGTAAGCAAGAGGTCATTAAAAAGACAGGAAAGGAAGAAAAGACCAAAATGAATGTGAGAAGAATGGAGAGTAGCTAAAACAAATGGAAGAGTTGACAAGGTAAAAGAGCTAAACAAGATTTCAAAGGGCAGCTCGAGAAGACTAAGTTAGTTATTATAATGAAATGTGCAAACACCTGGAGTTAGAAAACTAAAGGGAAAAACATACTTGGCATTTCTCAGGCTGAAAAAGCTGAGGAAAAAATTCAGGCCTTGAGTTGCAATATTGAAAGATTCTAATGAGCACAATATTGAATGATTCAGGAAACATTAAAAGAAGATGGAAGGAATACACAGAGTTACTATACCAAACAGACTTGGTTGATATTCATCCATTTCAGGAGGTGGCGTATGATCAAGAACTAATGGTATTAAAGGAAGAAGCCAAAGGTGCACTGAAGGAATTGGTAAAGGACAAGGCTTCAGGAATTGACAGAATAATCCACTGAGATGTGTGATAGTTGGAGCTGTGTGTCAACTTGACTGGACCACAATTCTGTGTGGTTTGAGCTGTTGTGCTGTGGTTGTTTCCATGATGGGATCAGATGGCTATGTTTTGAGTGGCCAATCTGTTGAAAGGGAGTTTCCCTAGGGGTGTGGCCTGCTTCCAGTATATTTATGGACATCCTGGGAGAGGAGACATTCTTCTTAGATCGAGATTCTATTGTGCTGCCTACAACTGTCTGTGAGTGAACAATCCACCATTCAGCCTGGAGATCTTGGATTCATCATTCATTGAAGTCAGCAGCCCGTATACTGCCAGCCAGCTCTGAGCTCCTCAGCCCCTGCGGCTGCAAGAGTCAGGAAAAGCCTCCAGCTTGATGTGGAAAAGCCTCCAGCTTGACGTTTGATCCAGGAACTTTAGACTTGCCAGCTTCTATAAGTGTGTGAGCCTTTTCCTAAGCTAAATCTCTCTCTCTCTCTCCACACACACACACACACACACACACATGAGCTTTACTGGTTTTGTTTCTCTAGAGAACCCAGTCTAACACAAGATGTTTCAACAAATGGATGCTGCGTTGGAGGCACTCACTTGTCAATTCCAGGAAATTTGGAAGACAGCTACCTGGCCAGCTGACTGTAAGAGATCTGTATCTGTACCCATTCCAAAGAAAGGTGATCGCACAGAATGTGGAAATTATTGAACAGTATCATTAATATCACATGCAACTAAAATCTTGCTGAAGATAATTCGAAAACGGTTGTAGCAGTATATTGACAGAGTACTTCCAGAAATGCAGGCTGGATTCAGAAGAAGCTGTGGAATGAGAGATACCATTGTCATGTCAAATGGATCTTGGCTGAAGGCAAAGATTACCAGAAAGATGTTTACTTGTGTTTTATTGACTATGCAAGAGCATTTGATTGTGTGGATCATGAGAAATTACGGATATAGCATTGAGAAGAATGGGAATTCCAGAACTCTTAATTGTGATCATGAGGAACTTGTACATAGACCAGGAAGCTGTCGTTTGAGCAGAACAAGGGGATATTGCATGGTCTAAAATCAGGAAGGGAGTTTGTCAGGGTTGTATCCTTTCACTGCACTTATTCAGTATGTTGAGCAAATAATTTGAGAAGCTGGACTGTACAAAGAACGTGACATCAGGATTGGTGGAACAATCATTAACAACCTATATGATATGCAGATGACACAATTTTGCTTACTGAAGTTAAGGATGACTTGAAGCACTTACTGATGAAGATTAAAGACTGTAGTCTGTAGTATGGATTACATCTCAACATAAAACAAAAATCCTCACAACGAGGCCTATAAGCAGTATTACAATAAATGGAGAAAAGATTGAAGTTTTCAAAGATTATCTATTACTTGGTTCCACAGTCAGCACCAGTGGAAGCAGCAGTGAAGACATCAAAGGACATAGTGCACTGGGCAAATCTGCTGCAAAAGACCTCTTTAAAGTGCTGAAGTGCAAAGATGTCTTTTTGAAGACGAAGGTGCGCCTAACCCAAGCCATGGTATTTTTAATTGCCTCATATGCATGTGAAAAGTAGGTAATAAGTAAAGAAGACCAAAAAAGAGTTGATGGTTTTGAGTTGTGGTGTTGGCGAAGAATACTGAAAGTACCATGGACTGCAGAAAGAACTAACAAATCTGTCCTGGATGAAGTGCAGCCAGAATGCTCCTTGGAAGTGAGAATGGCCAGACTTAGTTTGACCTACTCTGGTCATGTTGTCAGAAAGGACCATTTCCTGAAGAAGGACATCATGCTTGGTAAAGTGGAAGGTCAACGAAAAAGGGGAAGGCCCTCAATGAGATGGATTGACACAGTGGCTGCAGCAATGGGTTGAGGGTATAGTAAGTATTGTGAGGCTGGCACAGGACTGGATCGTGTATTGTTCTGTTGTATATGGGGTTGCTGTGAGTCAGAGCCGACGCAGTGGCACCTAACAACAACAGCAACAACAACAACAATCGTGTAATACATGATATATGTGTAATCATGTATAATTCCTTCGATCATGTTAAGTAATCATGACATTATGTCAGATTTTTCCCTTGGCTTTCCTGTATGTGGGAAAAACCCACACTGATGATTTGTTTGTTTCTTACAGAACACAAAGTAACTTACTTTAGCTTAAGTATTAGTTTCATTTTTATCTTCCTTGGGAACTAATTTAGATTTTGTTTATGTATTGTGAGATAATTTTTCTCCCTCATTGCCATCAGTTAATCCTGTAACTGTGTTTTTCAAACTCCAGAACCTTAGAATTTTTGTGGAGGATGTCTTAGGTACTCTCCAGTGGATACACATGGGCAGATTCTGCCCTTTATACTTCTATTAACCTGTTTTATTTTTATCTTTTTTTTTTTTTTTTAATCTTAGGCTTCTGTGAGATAATTTGACAAAAAGTATTTTCTACAAAAAATGCCCTAGATGAAATCAAGTAGATAATTGACTCATAGTAATATTTGATGTTAACATTGGCAACTCATTTTAAGAAATAATTTTTGTTTTTTATTGTGATCTGGGTACAGGTTTACAAAGTAGATTCGTTTTACTTTGAACAGTTCATACAGTTTGGTTTCATGGCACCAATTAAAATCCCAACAATAAACAACTCTTGTCTCCTGCCTGTTACCATCCCTTCTCTATGTCCTTCTTATCTATGCATTCCTGTCTGACCAGCTTTCTTCCTATGCAAATGTTGCCCTTCTGATCTGTCAGAGTTGTTTGATGTCAGGGATGCATCTGCCTAGGCTAAGTGGTGCATCTCCATGGGGTAGGTGTTCTGCTTGTAGGCCTTTACACTCTTTGGCTGAGAGCTAATCCACAAAAAGGAGTCCTGTTCTAGGCCAGAAGGGTAACCTGGGGCCATAGTCTTGGGGTTCTTCCAGTCTGTATCTGACCAGTAATTTTGGTCTTTTTTTTTTTTTAGGCTCCTTTTGTAAATAATATAAATTTTATTTTTTTCCCCTATGGATCATTGCATTTTTTTTTTCCTCCAGTGTTCCCTCCCCACCCTCCCCCATCCCTGGTAAGTAACCAGCAAAGAAAGTTTCCTTCCATATATAAACCTTTCCTTGACTTTTTACAATAATGAACTCATGCTATATTTGTCCTTCTGTGATTGACTTACTTCACTCAGCATAGTGTCCTCCAAGTTCATCTATGTTATGCACTACATTGCAGATTCTACGTTATTCTTTAGTGTTGCATAGTATTCCTTTGCGTGTATGTACCATAGTTTGGTTATCCATTCTTCTGTTGTTGGACACATAGGTTGTTTCCATCTTTTTGCTATTGTAAATAGTGCTGCAATGAACATGGGTGTGCATATATTTATTCTTGTCTTGGCTCTCACTTTTTTAGTATATATACCTCGTAATGGGATTGCTGGGTCAGATGGTATTTCTAATTACAGCTTTTTAAGGAGTCGCAATATAGCTTTCCACAGTGGTGGTATCATTTTACAGTCCCACCATCAGTTTATGAGAGTCCTAATGCCTCCACACCCTCTCTAGTATTTTTTTATTCTCTGCCTTGTTGAACTTTGCCATTAATGTTGGAGTGGGTGGTATCTCGTTATTATTTTGATTTGCATTGGTCTTGATGGCTAAAGATTGTGAACATTTCTTCATGTATTCATTGGCTGCCTGAATATCCTCTCTGGTGAAGTGGCTGTTCATGATTTTTGCCCATTTTTTAATTGGATTGTTAATCTTAAATCTTTGATCCAGCTGGAGTTAGTTCTTGTGTGTGGTGTGAGGTATGGATTTTGTTTTGTTTTGCTGCAAATGGATATCTACTTTCACCAGCACCATTTGTTAAAGAGACCATCTCTTCCCCATTTACTGGATTTCAACCCTTTGTCAAAAATCAGCTGACCATAGGTCGATGGATCTATTTCTGAGTTCTCAGTTCTGTTCCACTGTTCTGTGTGTCTGTCGTTGTACCAGTACCAGACTATTTTGACTACTGTGGCTGTATTATGTGTTTTGAGATCCAGGAGAGTGAGACCTCCTACTTTGTTGTTGTTCTCCAATAGTGCTTTGCTTATTCGAGGTCTCTTTCCTTTCCATATAAAATTATTGATTGGGTTTTCTATATCCTTAAAGAATGCTGATGGGATCTGGATTGGGATTGCATTGAATGTATAGATTGCTTTGGGTAGTATTGACATTTTCATAATATTCAATCTTCTTATCCATGATGGTATGTTCTTCCATCTATGTAGTTCTCTTAATGGTTTCTTGAAGTAGTGATTTGTAGTTTTCTTTTTACAGGTCTTTTATGTCCCTAGTGAATTTTATTACCAAGTATTTTATTTTTTTGGTAGCTGCTGTAAATGGTATTGATTCCCTTATTTCCTTTTCAGCACTCTCTTTGCTGGTATAGAGGAATCCAAGTGATTTTTGTATGTTGATCTTGTGTCCTGCCATTATGCTTGTTGTTGTTGTTGTTAGTGCTGTCGAGTCGGACCTGACTCATAGCGACCTCTCCTAGGGTTTCTGAGGCAGTATCACTGCGGAAGTAGATTGTCTCATCTTCCTTCCGAGGAGTGGCTGGTGGTTTGAACTGCCAGCCTTCTGGTTAGCAGTCAAGTGCCTTAGGCACTACACTACCAGAGCTGTATCTCTCAATTAGTTGCAGTAGTTTTCTTTTTTTTTTTTTTGCTGAGTCTCTTGGGTTTTTTATGTATAGGTTCATATCATCAGTAAATTGGGGTAGTTTTACTTCTTCCTTACCAATTCTCTTTCTTGCCTTATTGCCCTGGCTTCTTGTTGTTGTTGTTATGTGCCATCGAGTCAGCCCTGACTCACAGCGACCCCTCCTTGGGTTTCCAAGGCAGTATCACTACGGAAGTAGGATTGCCCAACCTTCCTTCCGAGGAGTGGCTGGTGG
>NW_006921602.1:19688612-19704768 GCF_000298275.1 Orycteropus afer afer
TTCCTTTTGAGTGATATCTTTGCCTGGTTTTGGTATCGAGGTTATGCTTGCTTCATAAAATGAATTTGGGAGGATTCCATTCCTTTTCTGTGTTCTGGAATAATTTGGATAGCATTGGTGTCAGTTTTTCTCTGAATGTTTGGTAGAATTCTCCAGTGAAACTGTCTGGGTCAGGGCTTTTTTTGTTGTTGTTGGTAATCTTTTTATGACCTGTTCAATTTCTTCTTTCATAACAGATCTGTTCAACTTTTCCACATCAGTCTGTGTTAGTTTAGGTAGGTGGTATGTTTCTAGAAGTCTGTCCATTTCTTCTAGATTTTCAAATTTGTTGGAGTATAGTTCATAATATCCTGATACTACCTTTTTTATTTCAGTTGGTTCTGTTGTGATGTTGCCCATTATGTTTCTTATTCGTGTTGTTTGTATTCTCCCCCTCTTTTCCTTTGTTAAGTTTACCAGTGGCTTGTCAATTTTATTAATCTTTTCCAAAAACCAACTTATAGTCTTGTTGATTTTTTTCCATTGTCCTTCTATTTTCTGTTTCATTTATTTCTGCTTGAATCTTTATTATTTCTTTTCTTCTGGTGACTGTAGGCTTTTTTTTTCCTCCTGCTCTTTTTCTTATTGTTGGAGATGTTGGGTTAAGGTGTTGATTTTATCTCTTTCTTCTTTTTGGATGTGTGCATTTATTGCTATAAATTGGCATCTGATCACTGCTTTTGCTGTGTCCCAAAGATTTTGGTGTGTTGTGTTTTCATTCTCGTTTGATTTCTGGTTTATGTATTTGGGGCTCTTTCATTGGGTGAAGAGCTATTTATTATGATAATGTCCTTCTTTGTCTTTTATGGTGGTTTTTGTCTTAATGTCAGTTTTATCAGAAATTAATACTGCCACTCCTGCTCTTGTATGGTTGCCATTTGCTTGATAGATCTTTTCCAGCCTTTCATTTTTAGTCTATCTTTGTCTTTGTCTCTAAGGTGTGTCTCTCGTAGACAGCATAAAGATGGATTATGTTTTCTTATCCAGTCTGAACTCTCTGTCTCTTGAGTGGTGCATTTGATCCATTGACATTCAGTGTAATTATCTACAAATACGAATTTGTTCCTGTCATTTTGTTCTGCACGTTTTCGTTGTGTTGCTGACTTCATTGTTCCATATAATTTTCTGAACTGAGCTTGTTTTTTTTTATAAATCATGTTATCAACTCCTTCTTTGCTGTTGTTTTAGTATTTGCTCAGTATTTGTGCTTGTCTTTTTTTATTTTAATGTGAAGGTTTTTTGTTTTTCTTTGAGGTTACCCTGTGATTTCTAATTTTCTTACCAAGTTTAGAACGGTCTGTTTTGTCTTGTAGTTGTCTTGACATGCCTACCATTTAGAAGTTCTGTAACGACACAGTTTTTTCCCTCTTTTTGGTCTGTAGTTGTCCTCATTTGCCACTTGATGTCTCTGATTCCCTGCTTACAATTTTGTAGGCTTACTTGCTTTGGATACTTCCATATCTGGCTTGGTTTCTGGGTTATGTCATCATTTGTGTTAATGGTCAGATGTTGTTTGCTGTTGTTGGTTCTCTGTCCAAAGGACTCCCTTTAGCATCTCTTATAAGGTTGGTCTGGTTTTAAGAAATTCCCTTAATTTCTGCTTATCTGGAAATGTCTTAATTTCACCATCATATTTTGGGGACAGTTTTGCTGGGTATATAATTCTTGGTTGGACATTTTATTCTTTCAGGGTTTTATATACAGCATCCCATTGTCTTCCTCGCCTGCATGGTTTCTGCCAAGAAATCTGAGCTTAGTCTTGATTGATTGCCCATTGTAGGTGACATTTTGTTTTTCCTGTGCTGCTTTCAGGATTCTTTCTTTGTCTTTGGTTTTGGTCAGTTTGATGATGATATATCTTAGTGATTTTCTTTTGAGATCTATTCTGTTTGGGGTTCATTGAACTTCTTGAATAGATATATTCTCATCTTTCATCATACCAGGGAAATTTTCTTCCAACAAGTCTTGGACAATTTTCTCTGTGGTTTTATTTGTCTCTTCCTGTTCTGGAATTCTGATTACATATAGATTATTCCTTTTAATTGTATCCCACATGAGCCTTAGGGTTTCTTCATTTTGTTTTGATCTTTTTTCTGAGTGACTCCTTTTCAAAGAAGTATTGAGGTATTTGTCTTCAATCTTGATAGCTCTGGTGGCGTAGTGCCTAAGGCAGTTAGTGGACTGCTAACCAAAAGGCTGGTGGTTTAAACCCAACAGCCGCTCCCTGGAAGGAAGATTGGGCAGTCTACTTCCATAGAGATACATCCTCAGAAACCCAAGGAAGGGTCATTATGAATTGAATCAACTTGACGGCAGTGAGTTTGTTTTTTTTGGCTTTGGTCTTCAGTCTCAGTAATTGTCTTCCATGTATTCAATTCTACTCCTTTGCCCCTTCAGTGTGTTTTCTATTTCTGCAAATTTAGTATTAATCTTCTGGATTTCTATCTGTAGATTTTGTATCATTTCCAATTTTTCATTTTTTTTTGTCGTTTTCTTCTCATACTGTCTTTCAAAATTGTTCTGTGTTTTTCTCTGTGTTTTCCTCAATTTTGTCAGTGTTTTTCTTGATCTGTCTCTCAATCCTTTATCAGGGAGTTCCAGTGCTGCTTCTTCCTCAGGGATGTGTTCTGGGTCTGTGTCCTCGTGCCTTGTCTCTCCTGCTTTATCTTGCTTTTTTGTGTGGAGTGTGATGCTCTGTTGTCTATGAAACATTGTGACTTTTTTGTGTATTTATTTAATTGGTGATTTGCCCAACATTTTCATTTTCTTTGTTTCATTTGAATGTTATCCAAGTAAACAGGGTACGATGCGCCTCTGTTCGCTAGTTGGCAGCACTTACGCACTAACTACCTGTCTCCTTTCCCATTGTCAGCCTCTCCTATACCCCTGCCGTCCTTGGCAAGCAGAGGCTATTCTTAGGTTGCTGGAATCCGAATGAGAATGCTGTTACTTTAAGTATCCAAAATGGCCACCTTTTGCAAATGTTCAGAATGGTTGTTCCCTTGGTCACTTTAAATATCTGTAATCGTCACCACTTGTAAACAATCAGAATGGCTGTGCCCTCCAGACAGCTGAAAGTCCACAGCTCAAGTTGTGTCTCTCTTTGCTGTTTCCAATCCCAGTCATCGGCCACCAGAGCAGTTGTCCCTGCAGCTGTTGGTGGCCAGGGCTGATCTTTAGGTCAATTCTCAGATTCTGTCACCACTTCGAAATATTCTGGCTGTTGTTGCCCTCCAAGTAGCTGATAGTCCACAGCTCCCTCTGCCTCTGTACTCAGTATTGTCATTCAAATTCTTCCAGTAGTTGGTACCTAATCCACTTCTGTATACTTCCTTTGAAAGCTCAGGGCTCTAGGATTATCTTATGTTTCTCTATCAGTTGGTTTCTCTTTTTTTTGTTGAAGAGGGTCTTTGTAGCTTTTTTGCTTATTCCACCATCTTCAATTCTGGTCATTTTTGTGTTTTTGAATTTTGTTCCACATTTTTCTTCCCACTCTATCCAGGATCTCCAATTTTGAGCCCTTTTAAACTGGTTGGGATTGGTAGCTAGGTACCATCTAGTTCTTCTGGTCTCAGACTGAGTTTCTTATGGTCCATCAGGCCCTTGGAATGATTGTTTCCATATGACTTTGATTTTCTTCACTCTTTTGCTCTAGACAAAGAGAGACCATTAATTGCATCTTAGATGGCCCTTAAGAAATAATTTGGATAGAGACTCTTAAGGATCTTTATTAAGAGGAAGGTGAATAAGAAAAGACTCTGGAGACATTGGGGGTGCCCTGTCATTTGTTAGCTGAGTTTCCCCTCCTATAACTTCACTTTAAATGTAGTTTTATTACTAGAAATCCCTAACCCAGTTTGTTCAGTCATAATCCTGTTCCATTTAGACATGATTGATACCTATTCACAAAGACAGCCCTGATCTCTGGTACTTCTGGATTATACTGATTGGACTCAGAAGCAAGGTTTTGCCTTCATGTTTCTTCTCTGTGTTGTCAAGGTACTTCATTAGTTGAAGCTCTTTGTCTTACGGCTTCAGTTTAAGAAATGTACCCTTTATTTGTTGCTGTTTTTCTAGCCAAATTGCAATCCCATGAGAAAAGGCAGCTTACTTCAACTCTACTCTATATTCTGTTTAATCCATAGAAAGGCACTTTATTTTATATAAAGCTGTAGAAGGTATATGACTTTCCTGAAATTTATAGAATTATATTTTGACATAATTTATTTTGTTATTCAGCATCAACGGTGGTTCCCTGTTGTTTATCTGGTTTAGATATAGAGTGCTTTTCTAAAGCCTGAGAAAGGAAAACCGGCTATCTTACCACATGGTGTAGCTGCATCTTCAGAACATTGAAGCTGGGGAGACCTTGGTTACTTTGTATCTGTTTGGTGTATTTTTTCAAATTACTTCATTTGTTTCCTATAACTTCACTTTATTCTTTACAACTTTACTGTAGTGAAACTGAGTAAAGTAAAAGTAGTAGTATAATAGAACTACTGTAATTAAGATGAGAGACAAAAAAAAAATATTAATGGTAGTGTTCCGTAGAATCAATGCAGTGATTGAATCTGAGGGTAGGAGAAAACATTCCTAGTGCAAATAATTCTTCTTTATATAGCATATCTTACCACCTTGAAGGAAATCTAAAGTTTATGTTTGATAACAGTGTAATAAATTATAACAATTAAGAAAAGAAGTAGAGTTGCTTAAAAAAAAAAAAAAAAGCAGTAACGGGACAGAGTTTAGCCATAGTCTAGAAAGTGGCTCAAACATTCATAATCAAAGAAAATTTCTTATAATGTTACTCAGTTCTTTTAGATTAAAGCACAATTTTCAATGAATGTCAAGTGAGGTTATAATTTCATTTCTATATCTTATTTGGATTTGTTAACTTAATGGTGACTTGGTGGAGAGTGATAATGTTAAGACTGTTTTAATACTCAGCATGTATTAGCTTGACCTTTTGTATCACATGCTTGAGAGACATTTGGTATTGTACAAAAAAAAAAAAAAAATAGTGACCAATACTAGGTTCTAGTGTTACTTATTGTCTTACAACATTGAGGCATACCTTGTAATAAAAAATATTCATCATGCCTCCTGCCCAGTGTTATTATGAGGATAAATGCAGTAATAAACTAGTAAAGCTGTATATTATCACACAGTGTTACTCTCTCAGCTAAATCTCTTGAGGCTTTTACACGAAGAAAGTTATTGCTGGCTACACAATTTTATTTCATACTCCAGCTATTTTTATAAAGCAATGTTCACTGCAGTTTTTGACTTTTGGGCCAAAAGTTTAAACAATTATGGAATCAGGTGATACTTTTTTTTTATTCAGGGCTTGTTGAGAAACTGTGTGGTTTCCAGTCAGCTATTTTTATTATTGTTTTATAATACGTTATGTATTTGCATATATTAGGTAAATACTAAAATAGCAAAACGATATGAACTATCAAACAGATGGTGGCAAAAATGCAATTAGGAAGTTGAAATCCAGTGACTTGGTTAATGGAATAAATTATGTCTAACTCTTGGTTATTCATTAGTAGTTTATCTGTTTTGTAGATTGTGATAGACTTTAATTCAGTGTGACTTCTTTCTACCATTTACCTGGTTTCCAAGCCTCTTTCTCATTTCCTCTTGTGTTTGTGAACATTTTAGAATGCAAATTGATTTTGATATTAATAAGAGCTATGTTCTAAATTTGATATATTATTTTATATTGCTACTTGACTCTGCATGGATAATTGAGAAGTGGTTTTGTATATGATTTTAATCCAGTTTGAATCAAAACTGATAATATTTTGTATGTATAAAATGATTTTATTATTGTAAAAGCAATATCAGGATTGGTAGAGTCTTAGTTAAAGTATTCTTAAATTCTTTCTGTTACAACATCCCTCTACGGTGATTTTGTCACCTGTGCTTAGACACTTTAAGTGATATAAAGGAATTTTTTTTTGGGTGGTAAGGGTAGCATAGACTGTTCTTATATTCAACATAAATGTCTTCCTGAAGCTTTTGCTCCCTGCCCCCCTTGTTTTTCTGCCATGTAGAATACTGATATTTTTACTTACAGTGGTGTAGGATATAACAAATTTTTCTGAGTAATAAATCTTGAACAACAAATGTATTAAGCCCTTTGATATGAAACATTTAATCTATTTGAAAAACTATTCTTTTAGAGGTTGCATTTACATAGCAGAAGAGCCACAGTGGTGCAGTGATTAAAGCACTCAGATGCAAACTGAAGGGTCAGTGTTTGACCTCACCATGAGAGAAAATGTGGCAGCCAGCTCCCTTAAAGATTAAAAAAAAAAAAAACAGAAACAAAAAAAACCAACCTCACTGCTATCGAGTTGCATCCGACTCGTAGCAGTCCCTCCTTGGGTTTCCGAGCCAGTATCACTATGGAACGAGATCACCCGATCTTCCTTCTGAGAAGTGGCTGGTGGGTTTAAACTGCCAACCTTCTGGTTAGCAGTCATAGGCCTCAGGCACTTGCAATGCAGTTCTACTCTGTCATATAGGGTTGCTTTGAGTTGAAATCAACTAGACAGCAATAAGTTTTTGGTTTTATATATATATATAATGTATAAAAAACAGGATAAGTTAATTATTTTTCAAATTATGATTCTTTTAAAAAATAATGTGTGCATTTACATTTGCTTACATGGTCAGGAATTTCTTAACCATTTGCTGGCAAAAGTAATTTTATGAAAATTATGGGCAATAATTTAGGGAGGCATTCCTGTTTGTTCAGGATAGACTATTTTTATTGTTACTATTTCTGTGGAGTCCCAATTTTGAAGATATGTTGGCTTTGTTGATTGTTGCAGTAGCTTGGAACCTTACGGCTCTAAGGATGCCTTTCCTAGCTTAGAGGCTTTGTCACAGCACCAGGGAAACCCTAAGAGTTTTTTGACTAGAGTTATGGCAAATGGCCAAATGAGTACAGTCTCAAAATAAAAGTGTACAAAGATTGACATGAAATTAAGGAAAAGATAAAATTAAAAATGTTAAAAATGGTAGACACTTTTTGAAACTAAATAATTATACCCTATTAGCCCTTGGGAGCTCTGGTGGCATAGTGCCTAAGGCATTTGACTGCTAACCAGAAGGCTGGAGGTTCAAACCCACCAGTCACTCCTCGGTAGAAATGTTGGGCAATCTACTTCTGTAGTGATACCACCTTGGAAACCCAAGGAGAGGTCTCTGTGAGTCGGGTCCGACTCATTGGCAGTTTGTTTGGTTTTTGGTTTTGGTATTAACCCTTATTTGCCTGAAAAATGAGTTGCCATTTTTCTTAATCAATGTTATTAAGGTATAATTTACATAAAATAAACTATATTCATTTAAAATATATTGTTTGTCAAATGTATACATTTGTATTACCACTACTTGAATTGAGATATAGAATGTTTCTATCTGTGGTAGTTCAGTTTGTGTGTCAACTTGGCTGGGCCTGGTTGAGTGGCAGGGCAGCTGGATGTAGTATTCCCCATAATGAGACTGGTAATCAACTCCATGGTGGAATCTACTATGAGCAGCTGAGTAGCCGCCTTGGGAACAGTCTCTAGCTTATGGCACGCTTGAACCCTGCATGTAGCCATGTCATTGTCCAGCAGCCTGCTATGCTCTGCTGACCTTGGGACTTTTAGTGGACTTGAATTAAAGGCCTGCTTGTGTGGTTTAGTAATATCGGGACTGTGCCTTTTCACTTGTTGACCTTGGGTTTGTCAGCCTCAGCAGCTAGCAGCTGCTTGAGTGGAGAGAGATGCCTCTAGCTTCGGTGACTGGGAGAAAGAGGCAGAGCTGAAGCCCAAGGTTGTGGGGCTTTCACCCAGCCCCTAGAACCTGGCACTTTGACTTAAAGCCTCCAAATTAAGAGAATAAACTCCTGTTTGTTAAAGGCATCCCATTTGTGGTCAGAGCAGCACTAGGTAACTAGAACACCATCATACCAGAAGTTTCTTCATTCCTTTTTGCTATTAGTTTCCTCTCACCTCAGATAACAAACCACTGATCTGCTTTCTGTCACTAGACTTAGGTTTTGCTTGTTCTGGAATTGCATATAAATGGGATTATACTGTGTGTACTTTTTGTATCTCCACAAAAGTGCATTTACTCAGTATTTTGATTTTTGTTAATGCTTAGTAGTTTGCTATTGTGTGAAAAAGATACACTTTGTTTATCTTCATGGATATTTAGGTTATTTCTAGTTTCTGGTTGTTATGAATAAAGCAGCTGTGAATATTCATGTCCAGTTCTTTGTGTGGACATGTCTTATGTTTTAATTTCTCTTGGAGTGTAATTGCTGGATCATAGGGTGTATGTGTATTTCATTTCATTTAAAAATTGCCTAACAGTTTTCCAAAGTGCTTGCAGTAGTTGGAGCTGTGTGCCAACTTGGCTGGACCACAATTCTGTGTGGTTAAGCAATTATGATGTGGGTTATTCCCATGATGGAATCGGATGTATATGTTTTGAGCAGCCAATTTGTTGAAAGGAAGTTTCCCTAGAGGTGTAGCCTGCTTCCAATATTTATGGACATCCTAGGGAAAGAGACATTGTTCTGTGGATCGGGATCCTATTGTGCTGCCTACAACTGTCCGTGAGCAAACAGTCTACCATTCGGCCTGGAGACCTCGGATTCATCATTTGCTGGCGTCAACAGCCGATATACTGCCTGCCAACCTTGAGCTCGTCAGCCCCTGCAGCTTCATGAGTTGAGAAAGGCCTCCAGTTTGACGTTTGATCCAAGAACTTGGGACTTGCCGGCTTTTATAAGTGTGTGAACCATTTTCCTAAGATAAATTGTCTTTCTCTCTTTCTTTATATATAAGCTTTACTGGTTTTGCTTTTCTAGAGAACCCGGCCTAACATATTTGGTACCGGGAGTGGTTCTACAGAGACAAAATCATAAGGATGGGCTTCCTAAATTGGTTCTCACTGATTCTGTTTGGTTCTCCAATTTGATTCATCGTAAAGGCACTGGTAACCCTGCTTCTGTTAGTAAAGAGGGCCCTCCTAATCCGTAGCATAAGGTGGCAACATTAATATGCAAAAGAACACCACCAGTAGATCAAGTACTTTTGAGACGTGAGGCTCTGGGTGATCTCATATTTGATACTTTTCTGCATGAGGACTATAAGGAAGCTGGTTGGTTGGTCCTGCTTATGCTAGACACAGTGGTAAAGGATTGAGATGAGTTCAGGGCTGTTGAGTCACAAGCTTAAGCACTGCATAAAAGACCTCAATGTTTCCAGTTGTGCTCTGAAAGAAAATCTTATTTTTTCAAGTAACAGAGCTAATATTGCCAAAAACCAAACCCAGAGTCTTATTGTAAGGGTGGCTGAATTACAACACCAATTAAATTGCCAACCCAGAATGGTGTCTGAAGTTAAAGTGAGGGCATTGATAGGGAAAAAATGGGATCCTGAAACCTGGAATGGGGACATTTGGGCAGATAGTCAGAAATATCAGGATATGGAGCCTGTAAATGCTGTTGAATCCCTCCCATCTGAAAGGATTACTATAAAACCATCACCTTTCCCCCTCAGTTTGATGGGATTAACCCAGCTGTTCCTGCTGGGTCATTGCCTGAGGCAGAGGCCATGGAAGACATTGCTGAATGTTCTCAGGAATTTCCCCAGCCACCTATTGTTGCTGCTAGACCTATAACTAAAGTTAGGTCCAAGCAGGCCCCAAAAGGTGAAATATAAAGCGTGACTGAAGAGGTGGTACACTACACCCAGAAAGACCTACTTGGTTTTGCTAACATGTACATCCAGAAACCTGGAGAATGTGTATGGAAATGGCTACTGAAAGTGTGGGATAATGGTGCAAGGAATGTAACATTTGATCAGTCTGAGTTTATTGATTTAGGCCGACTAAGTACGGATTCTTCATTCAGTGTTTCAGCTCTAGAGGTTAGGAAAGGACCTAATTGTTTATTTGGTTGCCTTACTGGAACATGGATTATGTGGTTGCCTACCTTAAGTCAAGTTGAAGTACTAGACCTGCCTTGGTATAATGTAGAAGAAGGTATCCAGAGGCTTAGGGAAATTGGCCTTTTAGAATGGATTTATCAGATTAGACCCCAGAGCCAGAAATGGAGAGTCCAGAAGACATGCCTTTCACCAGTACGGTGAGGAATAAATTTGTGAAGGGACCCCCCAAGCATCCTTGAAGACTGCTGTGATTACTATTTTATGTAAGATGAATTTGACAGTGAGAACTGCCCTAATTGAATGAAGACACTTAAGTACAATGAGGCTGATTGTACACTGTGTTAGTAGGGGCCAAGTGGCAGCAGTTAATTGACAAAGGCAAGGTGGGCGTGGATGCTGTAATGAATAGCAAAGTCGGAACAATAATCAGAATACTTTAACTCGTGTGGAATTACGGCATTGGCTACTTAGTCATGATGTTCCTAGTAGAGAAATATACGGCAAACCTACTAAATATTTACTTGATCTGTATAGACAGAAGAATTCTAAGTCACGTGAACAGCAGCCTAGATTGAATCGTCAGAATACAGAGTCAAGGCCTCTCAATCAGTTCCCAGACTTGAGTCAGTCTACAGACTCACAACCCCTTGAATGAAGGGGAGGCTGGTTCACCTTGAGGAAGCACCCCATTACATTGCCAAAAATTTATAATGACAGTCTTTCTCCCAGCCTTCCCCAAAGGGATCTGAGGCCTTTTAGGAGAGTGACTGTTCACTGGGGAAAAGGATATAATCAGACTTTTTGGGAATTACTGGATACTGGCTGCAAAAAGGACAAGGAGGCCACATCTTCCGACCTCCTCTAACCCTACAAGAGGAAGACAGGATTACCAGCAGTAACCCAAGGCCTATTCCTACAAGGCCAGACATGCTGCCTCCCTCCAGCCCTTTCTCCAACCGTTCCTCCCAGAGCACCCACCACCTCTCTCCTGGGTTTGATAATTCGCTGCAGTGGCCACACAGAGCTACAGATTATGGGGTTTATTAGGGAAGCACCACAGGCTACAACTCAAGTTCAGGAAAAATGCTCAGTCTCTCTCCCAGCTCACCGTCTCTCAGCCAAGTCTCTCACAGTCTCTCCTCCAGCAGTGCATGTCCCTTGGTGTCTTCCTCAGCAGCGCGTGTCTCTTGTGTCTTTTTCCCAGCACCACGTGTCTCTTTCAGCAGCACATCTTCCTCAACCAGCAGTCCAAGAGAGTTCTACCTCTAGGAGACCTCCTTTTGAGCTTGGCAGAGTAGCCAAACCAACCAATCATAACAACAGAATTCTAAGCACCTGAGAGTGAGTCTCCCATAACATTGCATTGTGCCACGCCCAACAGAAATAACCCAGGTAGATAACATTTACAATCAGGAGCTCCTCAGGTGCTCATTCCACCACTGAGTTTACAATGACTTATGGGTAGAAAAGCCATACTAATTAATTTACTACTCTGCACTGGCTCTGAACTGACACTAATTCCAGGAGACTCAAAGTGTCATTATGGCCCACCAGTCGGAGTGGGAGCATATGGAGGTCAAGTTATTGATGGAGTCTTAGCTAAGGTGCATCTCACAGTGGGTCCACTGGATCCCCAAACACATCCTGTAGTGATTTTCCCAGTTCCAGAATGCCTAATTAGAATGGATACACTGAGCAATGGGCAGAATTCCCACATTGGGTCCCTGACATGTGGAGTAAGGGTTATTATGGTAGGTAAAACCAAGCAGAAGCCATTACAACTGCCTCTACCTACAAAAATAGTATACTAAAAGCAATACCACATCTCTGGAGGGGTGCAGAGATTGCTGCCACCATTATGGACTTGAAGGACGCAGGGGTGGTGATTCCCACCACATCCCCATTTAATTCACCTGTTTGGCTTGTGCAAAAAACAGATGGATGGATCTTACAGAATGACAGTAGATTATTGTAAACTTAATCAGAGGGTGACTCCAATTGCAGCTGCTGTTCCTGATGTGCTTTCATTGCTTGAACAAATTAGTACATCTCCTCGTACTTGATATGTAGCTATTGATCTGGCCAGTACCTTTTTCTCAATACCAATTTCAAAGGACCATCAGAAGCAGTTTGCCTTCAGCTGTCAAGGCCAACAATATACTTTCACAGTGCTTCCTTAGAGGTATATCAGTTCCTCAGCACTGTGTTATAATTTAGTCTGTAGGGATCTTGATCACCTTTCTGTTCCACAAGACATCACACTGGTCCATTATATTGATGACATTATGCTGATTGGATCTAGTAAGGAAGAAGTATTGATGACGGTAGACTTATTGGTGAGACATCTTCGTGCTAGAGGTTGGGAAATTAACCCAACAAAAATTCAGGCACCTTCCACCTCAGTGAAATATCTAGGGGTCCAATGGTGTGTGGCTTGTCAAGATATTCCTACTACAGTGAAAGATAAGTTATTGTATCTGGCTTCCCCCACAACTAAAAAGGAGGTACAACGTCTGGTGGGCCTCTTTGGATACTGGATGCAACATATCCCTCATTTAGGTGTGTTGCTTTGGCCTATTTATCAAGTGACTCGGAAAGCTGCTATTTTTTTTTTCATGGTGCATTTCATTTATTTATTGCTTCATTTTATGGATAATTAGCTTTAACATATCACCGAAAAGATACATTTTAGTTGCATGCTGCGTGTTGAATATAATATAATCTCTTGATAACTTTTGGATTTTTTTCAAAATATATATACTTTCCAAGTCATTATATACAGACATGTATATGTGTATTTATTTATTTTATATTTACTCTTGTGATTGTATGCCTTATGACCCCTTCTAACATTAGAGCACAGTACAGAAATGACTCTGACCAGTGGAATTTACACTGTTACTGAAGATCTAGAGATATAATATGTAACATAAATATTTAAAGATTAAATAAAGTTAAGGCAACAGATTAAAAACAGGTAAAAGAAAATTGGTGACTTTACTTTTAACTTTATGGAGCTCTTTGGCATAGTGCTTATGGCATTTGACTGCTAACCAGAAGACTGGTGGTTCAGACCCACCAGCCACTCCTCAGAAGAAGACTGGGCAGTCTACTTCCATAGAGATAGTGCCTTGGAAATCTAAAGAGGTGTTGCTGTGAGTTGGATCCGACTCAGTGGCAGTGAGTTTGGTTTTTTGGTTTTACTCTTTTTTTTTTTAATTGTGCTTTGGATGAAAATTTACAGAGCAAATTCACTTTCCATACAGCAGTTCACATACACTTTGTCTCGTGACATTGACTACAATTTACCACAATGCAACAGCTCCCATTCCACTTCCTCCTAATAGTTACCTCTTTCCTGTATCCATCCCTCCATGCACTCCTGCCCCCTGAGCTGTCTTCCTGTGCATAAACAGCCCTTCTTTCTCCCATGATTGTTCTCTCCAAGGAGTGTATCTACCTCAGGTAAATATTCAACTCATATGCTTGTCTTTTGTTGGGCTGGAAGCCACAGGTGTGGGTTCAATTTCAGACCTGAAGGGCAGCTAGGGGCCATAGTCTCAGTGGTTCCACCAGGCTCTATCAGACCAGCAAACCTGGTCCCTCCTCCCCCTTTTCTTTTTCCAAATGATTTTGAGTTTTGTTCTTCATTGCTCTCCCTCTGTATCCAGGATCACCTACATAGATCTCTCTCCGAATGGATGACACTGGTAGCTGGGCACCATCTAGTTTTGGTGTCATAGTCGTATTAGCTACGGATCACATGGTGTACTAGTCACTAGGATTAATTGTTTCCATGAATCTTTGGTTTTCTTCATTCTTCTTTGCTCTGGATGAGAGAGACCTCTCGTTGTATCTAGATGGCAGCTTGCAAGCTTTTAAGATCCCAGTTGCTACTTGCCAAAGTAGGAGGTGGAACAATGTTTTGTGTAGTACGTTATGCCAGTTGAGCTTGATGTCCCCTGTGACTATGGTCCCGAATTCACAGATTCAATTGCTCAGTTCCTCTGGGTAGCTGGCTGTGACCAAGAAGTGACTACAACCTTGTCCCTTGTCAGCTCTACTCTACACCTGGGAATTCAGATCATACAAATACACTTACAGGACCACTGTCTGCTAACCTTATACATGGTCTTGGGTACACTCCTTGCTTCATAGATACACCTAATAGTTCAGCTTGTCCACCCATCTATCCACCCAGATACCCGTGTTTGCGGTCCCTGACGGCACAGTACTGTATGTGCAAAAGGGTTCATCCTTGTTGTATGGACCTACCATGTACCTCTCTTTGTCTTGCTCTTCCTCAGTGCTACCATGTTGATCACTCACATTTGGTACATTGCCCCTCTCTTCACCCAAATCAATACTTACATTTATGTATCTAACAGTGTTCCCTGCCCTCCTCTCCCATCCTTGGTAACCAACAAAGAAAATTTCCTTCCATAGATAAAGCTTTCCTTGACTTTTACAATAACAGGCTAATACAATATTTGTCCTTCTGTGATTGAGTTATTTCACTCAGCATAATGTCCTCTAAGTTCATCCACGTTGTATGGTGTTTTGCAGATTCTAGGTTATTGTTCAGAGTTGCATAGTATTCCATTGTGTCTGTGTACCATAGTTTGTTATCCATTCCTCAGTTGATGGACACCTAGGTTGTTTCCATCTTTTGGCTATTGTAAATAGTGCTACGATGAACATGGGTGTGCGTATATCTGTTCTTGTTACGGCTCTTGCTTCTTTAGGATATATACTTAGTAATGAAATGGCTGAGTCAAATGGTATTTCTATTTCCAACTTTTTAAGGAATCACCATACGCTTTCCACAGTGGTTGTACCATTTTACAGTCCCACCAGCAGTGTATGAGAGTCCCAATCTCTCCACATCCTCGCCAGCATTTGTTATTTTCTGTCTTGTTGAACTTTGCTACTAGTGCTGGAGCAAGATATCTCATTGTTGTTTTGATTTCCATCTCAATAATAGCTAATGATCATGAGCATTTCTTCATATGTTTGTTGGCCGCTTGAATATCCTCCTTGGTGAAGTGTCTATTCATGTCTTCTGCCCATTTTTTAATTGGATTATTTGTCTTTTTGTTATTGAGGTGTTGGAGTTTTCTATAAATTCTAGAGATAAGTCCCTTGTCAGATACATCATTGCCAAATAGTTTTTCCCAATCTGTAGGTTCTCTTTTGACTCTTTTGGAGAAGTCTTTGGAAGCACATAAAAATTTGATTTTTAGAAGGTCCCAAGCATCTAGTTTCTCTTCTGCTATTTGTATATTTTGGGTTATGCTTGATAGTCTATTTATGCCATATATTGTTCTTGTTGTTATGTGCTGTTAAGTCAGACCCGACTCATAGCGACCCCTCCTTGGATTACCGAGGCGGTATCACTACGGAAGTAGATTGCCCAACTTTCCTTCTGAGGAGTGGCTAGGGGGTTTGAACTGCCAGCCTTCTGGTTAGTAGTCAAGTGCCTTAGGCATTGTGCTACCAGAGCACCCATGCCATATATTAGGGCCCCTAAATTTGCCCCTAGTTTTTCCTTGATGAATTCTATAGTTTTAGATTTCACATTTAAGTCTTTGATCCATCTGGAGTTAGTTTTTATGTTATGGTATGAGGTACAGATCTTGTTTCATTTTTCTGCAAATGGATCTCCAGTTTTGCCAGCACTATTTATTAAACAAACATTCTCTTCCCCATTTAATGGATTTAGGCCCTTTGTCAAAGATCAGCTGACCATAGTTCGATGGGTCTTTTTCTGGGTTCTCAATTCTATTCCATTGGTCTATGTGTTTGTCATTATACCCATACCAGACAGTTTTGACTACAGTGACTGTATAACAGGTTTTGAGATCCGGCAGTGTGAGACCTCCAACTTTGTTGTTCTTCTTCAGTAGTGCTTTGCTTATCCGAGATCTCTGTCCTTTCCATATAAAGTCAGTGATTGGTTTTTCTTAAAAATGTTCTTAAAAAATGTTGATAATATCTGGACTGGATTGCGTTGAATGTATAGATTGCTTTGGGTTGAATTGACATTTTCACAATGTGCAATCTTCCTGTCCAGAAGCATGGTATATGTTCTTCCATTTATGTAGATCTCTTATGGGTTCTTGAAGTAGTTTTTTATAGTTTTCTTTGTGTCCCTGGTT
>NW_006921602.1:19705485-19710865 GCF_000298275.1 Orycteropus afer afer
TCCTTTTGAATGATGTCTTTGCCTGGTTTTGGTATCAAGGTTATGCTTGCTTCATAAAATGAGTTAGGGAGGATTCCATCCTTTTCTGTGTTTTGGAATAGTTTGTGCAGGAATTGTGTCAGTTCTTCTCTGAATGTTTGGTAGAATTCTCCGGTGAAATCGTCTTGGCCAGGACTTTTTTTAGTTGGTAAATTTTTGATGACCTGTTTAATTTCTTCTTTTGTTATGGATATGTTCAACTTCTCCACATTGTCTGTGTTAGTTTAGGTAAGTGGTGTGTTTCTAGAAATCTGTCCATTTCTTCCAGATTTTCAAATTTGTTGGAGTACAATTCTTCATAGTGTCCTGATACTATCCTTTTTATTTCAGGTGCTTCTGTTGTGATGTCATGCATTTTGTTTCTTATTCATTTTATTTGTAATCTCTCCTTCTTTTCCTTTGTTAAATTTGCCAGTGGTTTGTCAGTTTTATTGATCTTTTCAAAAAACCAACTTCTGGTCTTGTTCATTTTTTCTATTGCCCTTCTATTTTCTATTTCATTGATGTCTGCTTGAATCTTTAGTATTTCCTTTCTTCTAGTGACTGTAGACTTTCCTTGCTGTTCTTTTTCTAATTGTTGGAGATGTTGGTTTATAGGGTTGGCTTTGGCTCTTTCTTCTTTTTGGATGTGTGCATTTATTGATATAAATTGGCCTCTGATCACTGCTTTTGCTGTGCCGCAAAGAGTTTGGTATGTTGTGGTTTCATTCTCGTTTGATTCAAAGAATTTTTGAATTTCCATTTTTATTTCTTCTCTTACCCAGTCTTTCTCAAGCAGGGTGTTGTTCAATATCCATGTGTTTACTCCTTTTGGTTGATCTTCCTATTGTTGATTTCTAATTTGACAGCATTATGATCTGAGAAGATGTTTTATAGTATTTCAGTGTTTTTAAATTTATGAAGGCTTGCTTTATGGCCTAACATACAGTCTATCATGGAAAATGTTCCATGTGTACTGGAAAAGAATGTATATTGTGCTGTTGTTGGGTGAAGTGCTCTGTAGATGTCCATAAGGTCAGTTTAGTGGATTGTACTGTTTAGCTCTTCTGCATCTTTGTTGAGTTTCTTCCCAGTTGTTCTAGCTTTCATTGAAAGTGGTGTATTAAAGTCTCCCACTATGACTGTGGCATCACCTGTTTGGCTTTTCAACTCTTTTAAAGTCTGATTTATGTATTTTGGGGCTCTTTCATTTGGTCCATAGATATTTATTATGATTATATCTTCATGTTTAATTGATCTTTTAATCATGATAGAATGTCCTTCCTTGTTTCTTATTGTGGTTTTTATCTTAATGTCAGTTTGTTCAGAAATTAGTATTCCTACTTCTGCTCTTTTACAGTTGTCATTTGCTTGATATATCTTTTTCCAACCTTTGATTTTTATAGAGTGTTTTTATCTTTGTCTCCAAGGTGTGTCTCTTGTAGACAGCATATTGATGGGTTTTGTTTTCTTATCCAATCTGCAACTATCTATCTCTTGTGTGGTGCATTTAATCCATTAACATTCAGTGTAATTATTGACAAGTATGAATTGGTTGCTGTCGTTTTGTATGTGTTTTCTCTTGGTGTCCCTGGTTTCTTTGTTGCATGTTATTTTCTGTGCTGAGCTTATTATGTTTATGAATCGTGTTATTATTTTCTTTGTTCCTGTTGTTTTAGTATTTGCTGAATATTTGTGGTTGTCCTCTTTATGATTTTGATATGAAGGTTTATCATTTTTCTTTGAAGTTACCCCGTGATTTATAATTTCTCCTTGAGATAAAAACAGTCCTTTCTATCTTGCAACTCTCTTAACTTCCTCACCATTTAGAAGTTCTGTAATTACTCAGTATTTTCCCTCTTTTTGGTTTGTAGTTCTCCTCACTTGCCAAATGCTGTCTCTGGTTCCCTGTTTACAATCTTGTATACTTATTTTACTTTGGATATGGCCATAGCTGTGGTTTTTGGGTTATGTCATTTTGTGTATTAATGGTCGGTTGTTGTTTACTATTTTTGGTTCTCTGTTCAGAAGACTCCCTTTAGTATCTCTTGTTAGGTTGGTCTGGTTTTCACAAATTCCCATAGTTTCTGTTTATCTGGAAATCTCCTAATTTCACCATCATATTTGAGGGACAGTTTTGCTGGGTATATAATTCTTGTTTGAAAATTTTTTCTTTCAGGGTTTTATGTATACCATTGTATTGCCTTCTCACTTGCATGGTTTCTGCTGAGAAATCAGAGCATATTCTTACTGGTTGTCCTTTGTAAGTAAATTTTTGTTTTTCCTGTGCTGCATTCAGGATTCTTTCTTTGTCTTTGTTTTTGATGAGTTTGATGATGATGTGTTTTGGTGATTTTCTTTTGGTATATCCTGTTTGGGGTTTGTTGGACTTTTTGAATGGATATATTCTCATCTTTCATCATATCAGGGAAGTTCTCCTCCAGCAAATCTTGGACAGTTTTCTCAGTGGTTTTCTTTTTCTCTTCGTGTTCTGGAATTCCAGTGATACATAGGTTATTCCATTTGATGGTATCCCACATGAACCTTAGTCTTTCTTCATTTTGTTTTGATCTTTTTTCTGATTGATCCCTTTCTAAAGAAGTATTCAGGTATTTGTCTTCAATCTCATCAATTCTGTCTTCCATTGCACCCATTCTACTCCTTTGCCCTTCCAATGTGTTACCTATTTCTGACAATTTAGTATTAATCTTCTGGATTTCTATCTGTAAATTTGGGTTCATTTGTAATTTTTCAATTATTTTGCTATTTTGTTCTTGTATTTTCTTCCAGAAATTCTTCTAGGGTTTTTCTGTGTATTCCTTGGTCTGTCTCTCAATCCTTTGAAGATACCTAAATATAGTTCTTTTCAGTTCCTTATCAGAGAGTTCCAATGCTGCTTCTTTCTCAGCGATGTATTCTGGGTCTGTATCCTGCTCCCTTGTTTGTACCACTTTATCTTGCTTCTTTGTGTGGACTGTGATGGTATGTTTTCTCTGAGACATGCTGGTGGTGTTGTATTCAAATCTCTGTCAGCTGATATTGAAGAGCAGTCCAGGGTGAGTCAAGCTCTTCTTGGTGGTTGTTTATCATTGGCCCTTTGATGGAGAAGGAAGTGGTGACTCTCACTCAGTAAGGTGAAGCTGTAGGAGGTGTGGGTGTAGTTGTGTTGTATGGGGACTGTTGCTGTCTTCCACTCATTTAAACAAAAACAACATTTGAATAACCATCAAAAAAGTAAAAATGCATGGACAAACATATACCGTGTAATCACACAGGAATAGTAACTGAGAAAAGAAAAAAGGGAAAAAGAAGAAGAAGAAAAATAAAAACTGCAATATCTGGGGAGAGGGCAATAAGAGAAAGAAAAGTGCAGAAGTAGAATAATGAAGAAAAAAATGGGAAAAATGCAAAAAGAAAAACAATGAACAGGGTTACCCAGGACAAAGAAAAAGTTGCACCCAGGAACAGGGAAAAGAAGAAAAGCTGAAAACTAGAACCTGGGATGGGAAGAATAAAGAATAATGGTAAAGAGGACAAAAGTAATAATAATAGTAGTAGTTTTGAAACAGACAAAAACAAGCAAACTAAAAACGGAAAAAAAGAAAAAAAAAAATTGGGGCGGGGCAGGGCACCCAGCCTGTGTCTGAGCACACAGACTGGGATGGAATTACTGCCAGCCCAGAAAGTTGGTGGGAGTGAGGGATGGCCACACCTCCATTCACCAAGAGAGTGTGGGGTATAGGAGTAACAAGGGGAATGTCACACCTTTTCAGTCGTCCCAGTCCGGAATGTCCTTGGGGTTCCTGGCAAGTGGAACCTGTGTTTAAGTCCCTGGAATCTGAGAGAATAATGTCACTTTAAATATCCAGAATGGTCAAGGCACTTGTAAACATTCAAAACAGCTGCACCCTCTGGACAGACAAAAGTTCACAGCTGAGCACGCCTTCCTCTTTGCTGCTTCATCTTTCATTCCCCAGCCACCAGAGCAGTCCTCTGTGCAGTCCCTGGCTAACAGGGCTGATTTTTAGGTTAATTCTTAGGTCCTACCACCACTCGGCAATATCTAAGATGTCTGTGCCGTCAGGATCACTGCCAGGCTGCAGCTCAGTATGTCTCCTTTTTGGTGTTTTCATGCAAATTCTTCTGCCAGTTGGAGTTTAATCCAGTTCTGTGTCCTTCCCTTCAGGGCTCAGGAGTTCAGGATTATTTTCTGTATCTGTGTTGGTTGGTTCCCCTTTTCTTTGTTGAAGAGGGTCTGTGCAGTCTTTCTGCTTAGTCCACCATCTTACTGGAACTCCTGAAAGCTGCTGAGTGGGGCCCAGAACAACAGAAGGCTCTATACCTGGTTCAGGCTGCCATGCAGGGTGCTCTGCCACTTGGGCCATATGATCTGGCTGATCCAGTGGTGCTTGAGGTGTCTGTAGTAGATAGAGATTCTGTTTGGAGTTTTTGGCAGGTCCCTATTGGTGAATCGCAATGCAGACCCTTGGGATTTTGGAGCAAAGCCTCTGCAGATAACTACTCTCCTTTTGAGAAACAGCTTTTGGTTTGTTACTGGGTTTTAGTAGAGACTGAATGCCTAACCATGGGCCATCAAGTCACCATGAGGCCTGAGCTGCCCATCATGAACTGGGTGTTGTCTGACCCACAGAGTCATAAAGTTGAATGTACACAGCAGCACTCTATCATTAAATGGAAGTGGTATATCAGAGATCAGTCTGAAGCAGAACTTGAAGGCACAAGTAAGTTGCATGAGGAAGTGGGCCAAATGCATACGGTCTCCACTCCAGTCACATTACCTTCCCTGTCCCACTCTGCACCTGTGGCCTCATGGGGAGTTCCTTATGATCAGTTGACTGAGGAAGAGAAAACTCGTGCCTGGTTATAGATGGTTCTGTGTGATATGCAGACACGGCTCGGAAGTGGATAGCAGCTGCACTGCAGCCCCTTTCTGAGACTTCCTTGAAGGGCAGTGGTGAAGTGAAATCCTCCCAGTGGGCAGAATGTCGAGCCGTTCTTCTGACTGTTCACTTTGCATGGAGCAAGAGATGGCCAGATGTGCAATTGTATGCAGATTCATGGGCTGTGTCTAATAGTTTGGCTGGATGATCTGGGACTTGGAAGGAGCATGATAGGAAATTTGATAACAAGAATGTATGGGGAAAAAGGTATGTGGATAGATCTCTCTGACTGGGCCAAAGGATTAAAATATTTGTGTGTCATGTGAATGCCCACCAAAAGGTGACCTCGGCAGAGGAAGACTTTAACAGTGAGGTAGATAGGATGACACATTGAGTGGAAACCAGCCATCCTTTTCCCCCACCTACTCCTGTCTTTGGGAGCTCTGGTAGCATAGTGGCTA
>NW_006921602.1:19711444-19715749 GCF_000298275.1 Orycteropus afer afer
ATTGACTTATTTCACTCAGCATGATGTCCTCCAAGTTCATCCACGCTATGTGGTGTTTTGCAGATTCTACATTATTCTTTAACGTTGCATAGTATTCCATTGTGTGTATGTACCATAGTTTGGTTGACAGCGTTTAGTTCTTACTGGGATAGATACTTATTCTGGATATGGATTCACCTTCCTTGCACGCAATGCTTCTGCCAAAACTACCATCTGTGGACTTTCAGAATGCCTTATCCACAGTCATGGTATCCCACACAGCATTGCTTCAGATCAAGGGACTCACTTCACAGCAAATGAAGTGCAACAGTGGGCCTATCCTCATGGAAGTCACTGTTCTTAACATGGTCTCCATTATCCAGAAGCAGCTGGCTTAATAGAACGATATAATGGCCTACTAAAAACACAATTACGATGCCAGCTAGGTGGCAATACTTTGAAGGATTGGGGCAGTGTTCTCCAGGAGGCTGTATATGCTCTAAACCAGCATCCAGTATATGGTGCTGTTTCTCCAATAGCCAGAATTCACAGGTCCAGGAACCAAAGGGTGGAAACGGGAGTGGTACCACTCACTATTATTCTTAGTAACCCACTCAAAATTTTTTTCTTCCTGTCCCTGCTACTGTATACTCTGTGGGTCTGGAGATCTTAGTCCCAAAGGGAGAAGCACTCCCACCTGGAGACACAATACTGATTGCATTGAACTGGAAGTTAAGAGCTTCTTCATGTCTTTGGATCAACAAAGAAGCATATTACTATACTATCTGGTGTAATAGATCCTGATTATCAAGGGAAAATTGGATTGACATTACATAATGGAGGTAAAGAAGAATATGTCTGGAATACAGAAGATTCTTTAGGTCATCTCTTAGTTTTACCATGCCTGTGATTAAAGTCAATGGAAAATTATAGCAGTCCAATTCTGATATGTATACTAATGGCCCAGACCCTTCAGAAATGAAGGTTTGGGTCACCCCACCAGGCAAAGAACCATGACCAGCTGAGGTGCTTGCTGAGGGCAAAGGAAATAAGGAATGGGTGGTGGAAGAAGGTGGTTTTGAATATCAGCCACAACCACGTGACCAGTTGCAGAAACGAGGACTGTGATTGTCATATTTCTTCATTGTGTATGCGCATCAAATATTTTACTTTCCTTCTGTTATGAACTGTGAAATATAAATAAGGTTAATGTGTTCCAGTTGTACATGCGTTAGCATATCATGTTAGGTGCAAATAAGACTTTATAATTGTCCTTATTTAGAGATTATCTATGGTTAAAAAGCTGTATGCAACTGCCAAGTTGGCAAAAGGTGGATTGTGATATTTGGAGCTGTGTGTCAACTTGGCTAGACCACAATTCTGTCTGGTTAAAAAATTGTGATGTGGGTCATTCCTGTGATGGGATCGCATGTATATGTTTTGAGCAGCCAATCTGTTGAAAGGGAGTTTCCCTAGCGGTATGGCCTCCTTACAATATATTTATGGACATTCTGAGAAAAGAGACAGTCTTCTGTGGATCAGGATCCTGTTGTGCTGCCTACAACTGTCCATGAGCGAACAGTTTAGCATTTGCCCTGGAGATCTTGGATTCGTCATTCGCTGGAGTCAACAGCTGGTATACTGCCTGCCAACCTTGAGCTCGTCAGCCCCTGCAGCTTTGTGAGTCGGGAAAGGCTTCCAGCTTGACGTTTGATCCAAGATCTTGGGGCTTGCTGGCTTCTATAAGTGGGTGAGCCATTTTCCTAAGATAAATTTCTGTTTTTCTCTCTGTCTCTCTAAGCTTTACTGGTTTTGCTTCTCTAGAGAACCCAGCCTAACAGTGCTTATCCCATTTTTCACTCCTACTAGTAATGTGTGATGGTGGTTAGTAGGCATGGTGACGGTATCTTTCTATGGTTTTAGTTTGCATTTCCCCGTTGATAAATAATATTGAGAAAGTTTCCATGAGAAAGCCCATTTTAGTAATTTTTTCTTTCATAGTTTATGCTTTTGTGCTACCACACATCCTCTGACTGGGCCAAAGGATTAAAATATTTTCCCTCCCCATCAGCATTGCTCACTATCATTGGCCATCAGAGAGATGTAAATCAAAACAACAATGAGATATACCATCTCACACCAGCACAGGTGGGATTGCTATGAGTCGGAATCAATTTGGTGGCAGTGAGGTTCTTTTCTAAATGCATTTTATTGAAATATAATTTATGTACAGTGAAATACACAAAGCCTAAGGCACTTGACTGCTAATCAGAAGGCTGGCGGTTCAAACTCATCAGCCACTCCTTGGAAGGAAGATAGGGCAATCTACTTCCATAGCAATACTGTCTTGGAAACCCAAGGAGGGGTCGCTATGAGTCGGGTCTGACTCAACGGCAAATAACAACAACAACAAAAGTGACATGGGTCAGTGCATTTCTTTTTTTTTTTTTTGCAGTGTTCCCTCCCCTCCCTTCCCACCCCTGGCAACCAACAAAGAAAGTTTCCCTTTATATATAAACCTTTCTTTGACCCTCCACAACAATGAACTAATACTATATTTGTCCTTCTGTGATGACTTATTTCACTCAGCATAATGTCCTCCAAGTTCATCCATATTATGTGGTGTTTTGCAGACTCTGCATTATTCTTTAGTGCTGCATAGCATTCATGTGTATGTACCATAGTTTGGTCATCCACTCTTCCGCTGATGGGCATGTAAGTTGTTTCCATCTTTTTGCTATTGTAAATAGTGCTGTGATGAGCATGAGCATGAGCATGCATGTATCTGTTCCTATCCTGGCTCTCACCTATCTAGGATATATACCTAGTAATGGGATTGCTGGGGCAAATGGTATCTCCAATTCCAACTTTCTAAGGAATCACCATATTGTTTTCCACAGTGGTTGTGTCACTTCACAGTCAAACAAGTAGTGTATGAGAGTCCCAATCTCTCCACGTCCCCACCAGCATTTGTTATTTTCTGTTTCATTGAACCTTGCCATCAGTGCTGGGGTGAGACGGTATATCTCATTGTTGTTTTGATTTACATCTCTCTGATGTCCAATGATTGTGAGCGTCTTTTCATGTATTAGCCCACCACCTGAATATCCTCTTTGGTGAAGTGTCTATTTATGTCTTCTGCCCAGTTTTCAATTGGATTGTTAATTCCTTTGGTGTTGAGATGCTGGAGATAAGTCCCTTGCCAGATATGTAGTTACCAGCAAATATGAATTTATTGCTGTCATTTTTGTCATGTGCTTTTTCATTGTTTCGATTTCTTTGTTCCATATAATTTTCTATGCTGAGCTCATTTTGTTTTTGAAGCATGTTATCACGTCCTTCATTGCTATTGTTTTAGTATTTGCTGAATATTTATGCTGGTCCTCTTTTTTATTGTGATGTGAAGGTTTATCATTTTTCTTTGAGGTACTCTGTTATTTATAGTTTTCTTCCCAAGTTTAGAACAGTCCATTCTATCTTGTAGTTGTCTTGACTTCCCTACCATCTAGAAGTTCTGTGATGACACAGATTTTTTTCTCTCTTTTTGGTTTGAGTTGTCCTCATTTATCGGTTGGTGTCTCTGGTTCCCTGTTTACAATCTCAGAGGCTTATTTACTTTGGATATTTCCATAGGTGGATTGGTTTCTGGATTATATGATTATGTGTGTTAATGGTCAGTTGTTGGTTGTTGTTGTTGCTTCTCTGTCCAAAGTGCTCTCGTTAGCATGTCTTGTAAGGTTGGTTTAATTTAACAAATTCCCTTAATTTCTGCTTATCTAGAAATGTCCTAATTTCACCATCATATTTGAGGGACAGTTTTGCTGGGTACAAAATTATTGGTTGGAAATTTTTCTCTTTCAGCAACTTATGTATACCATCCCACTGTCTTCTCGCCTGCATGGTTTCTGTTGAGAAATCCGAGCTTAGTCTTATTGGTTGCCCCTTGTAGGTAAGTTTTCGTTTTTCCCGTGCTGCTCTCATGATTCTTTGTCTTTGGTTTTGGTAAGTTTGATGATGATACGTCTTGGTGTTTTTCTTTTGGGGTCTATCCTGTTTGGGGTTCGTTGGACTTCCTGAATGGATATACTTTCATCTTTCCTCATATCAGGGAAGTTCTCCTCCAACAAGTCCTGGACAGTTTTCTCAGTGGTTTTATTTTTCTCTTCCTGTTTCCGAATTCCAATGACATGTAGGTTATTCCTTTTGATGGTATCCCGCTTGAACCTTAGGCTTTTCTTCATTTTGTTTTGATCTTTTTTCTGATTGATCCCTTTCCAAAGAAGTATTCAGGTATTTGTCTTCAATCTCATTAATTCTGTCTTCCAT
>NW_006921602.1:19716099-19749010 GCF_000298275.1 Orycteropus afer afer
TCTTCCTCAGGGATGTGTTTTGGGTCTGTATCCTGGTCCCTTGTTTCTCCTGCTTTCTCTTGCTTCTTTGTGTGGACTGTGATGCTCTGTTGTCTTTAAGGCATTGTGATTTTTTTGTGTTGGTATTTAATTGGTGATAATATGTTGGAGTGACTTGCCCACAATTTTCGTTTTCTTTGTCTTGTTTGTATGTTATCTGTACAGGCAGGTTACTGTGCTGTGCTCCTGTATTCAGTAGTTGACAGCACTTAGACACTCACAACCTGTCTCTTTTCCTGTTGTCAGCCTCTTGTATTTCCTTGCCGCCCCTGGCAAACAGAGTCAGTTTTTGGGTCCCTGGAATCTGAATGAGAATGCTATTGCTTTAAAATCCAAAATGGTTGCCACTTGTAAACATTCAGAATGGCTGTGCCCTCCGGACAGCAGAAAGTCCACAGCTCATGTTGTCTCCCTCCTTGCTGTTTCCCTTCCTAGTCATAGGCCACCAGACAGTTGTCCCTGCAGCCCTTGGTGACTGGGACTGATCTTTAGGCCAATTCTCAGGTCCCAACACCACTTGGAAATATTCAGGCTGTTCGTCTCGTCAGAGTAGCTGACAGTCTGCAGCTTTGACCATCTCTGTACTCATTGTTTTCATTCAGGTTTTTCTACTAGTTGGTGCCTAATCCACTTCTGTATAGTTCTTTTCAAAGCTCAGGACTTCAGGATTATTTTCTGTATCTCTGTCAATTGGTTTTTCTTTTCTTTATTGAAGAGGATCTCTGTCGCTTGTCTGCCTATTATTCCATCTTACCAGAAATCTTGGTTTGGCTTTTGTATAGAGATGATTAAGGAGCTTTGGTGGTGTAGTGGTTAAGGCATTTGGCTGCTAACCAAAAGGTCAGTGGTTCAAACCTACTGTGGTAGTTCAGTTTGTGTGTCAACTTGGCTGGGCAGCTGCTGGTAGTTATTCCCCATGATAGGCTGGCACTCAACTCCATGGTGGGATCTACCACAAGCAGCTGAGTAGCTGCCTTTGGGATGTGGTCTGCTTCCTGTATATAAGGAGAAGCCTTGGGAATGTTCTCTAGCCTATGGCATGCTTGGACCCTACATGTAGCCATGTCATTGTTCAGCAGCCTGCTATGCTCTGCTGACCTTCAGACTTATAATGAACTTAAGTTAATGGCCTGCCTTGTGGTTTGGTAACATCGGGACTGGTTACCCATTTGTGGTATATTCCCATCAGAGTGGCACCAGATAACCACGATACCCACCATCCCCTCTGTGGAAGACAGATGAGGCATTCTGCATCCGTAAAGATTTACAGCCTTGGAAACCCAGTGGGGGTTGCTGTGAGTCAGAATCGACTTGATGGCATTGAGTTTGGGTTATTCTTTTTTTTCCAGACAGAGATGATTATGTATTTTTTTTTTTTTTACCCTTTTTAATAATGAATTATGTTCATTAATTTTAGAATGTTAAAACCAACTTTGAATTCCTAGAGTAAACCCTGCTTTCACATGATACATATATTGCTGTTATGGTGCAGTGAGGCATTTGACTGCTAACCAGAAGGTTGGCAGTTCAAAACCACTGGCCATTCCACTGAAGGAAGGTGGAACAGTTTACTTCTGTAAAGATTTACCCCTCAGAAACACAGTGGGGGTCACTATGAGTTGAAATTGAGTTGAAGGCAGTGGGTTTGGTGTTCTGTTTGCTCCTTTTTTTTTTTTTTTTTTAATGGATTTTTGTGTTTATGTTCATGAGGAATACTGGTCTATAGTTTTCTTTAATGCAGTTATCTCTGATTTTGGGATCAGAGTCATACTGGCCTCCTTTTATCTTAAAAGAGTTTTGTAGAAAATGAAAAAAACCCAGAATTTTCCTTGTGAAAGGGTTTTAAACTATGAATTCAGTTTCTTTAGTAAATAATGAGATTATTCAGATTTTCTATATTTTGCAGTAGTTTTTGCTTTAATTACTGTTGTCTTGGATGAGAGATAGTAAAGTCGGGCACATATCAAGAGACAGAGAAACAGGGACAGAGATAGAAAGAGAGACCATGAAAGTGTTAAAGGTTCTATTATATTCACATTTCTCTGGGTGAAAAATACAGCATACCATGTAGGACCACTCAAGAGGTTGTACCCTATGATAGAGTAACAGTAAGCTGGAATTGTAGGTAATGGGTTATATATGGCAAACAAGATGAGGATAGCTAGGTTTCACAGGCTTCTTGGGAATTGAGCATTTTGAATAATTCTACAGGTTCAGTGGGCATAAGGGTTGTCCCTAGTTGTTTGGTACCTGGCCATGGGGCAATTACTGTGCATGCTGAGTAATCTAGAAGTGTGAGAACCAGATAAGGGAGGGTAGAGTAGAACTAAACAGCCTCTGTTGTTGTTATGTGCTGTTGAGTCGGATCTGACTCATAGCAACCCCTCCTTGAGTTTCCAAGGCGGTATCACTATGGAAGTAGATTGCCCAACCTCCCATCCGAGGAGTGGCTGGTGGATTTGAACCACCAGCCTTCTGGTTAGCAGTCAAGTGCCTTAGTCACTATGCTACCAGAGCTCCCAATAGCCTCTATTATGGTCTAAAAACTGTGTCAAGACAGCATTGTAAGGGGAAAAAGAGCCCCAACTATATTACAGTTTTCATAATATAAATCTTTTAAGGAGTTTATTTTATCTAAGTAATTGAGATATAGTGGTTCTTAATATTTTCTTTCCTTTTAATATTCACAGGACTGTTAGTAATGTCTTCTCTTTAATTCCTATTATTGATAATTTTTAAAAAAATATTTTCATTAGCTGTAGAATTTAGGTTGACATTGTGTTTCTTTCAGCATAAGAAAGGATTTTTTTCCCAATATCTCTGGCTTGCGTAATTTCTAATGATAAATCAGTAGTAATTCTTATCTTTGTTCTCCTGCAAGTTTCTTAGCTGCTTTTAAGATTTTCTCTTTGTTACTAGTTTTTAGGCAGTTTGACTATGGCATGTCTTGGTTTGTTTTTCTTTGTACGTATCTTGCTTGGAGTTTATTGAGCTTCTTAGATCTGTGGTTTGATATTTTTTTAAAAAATCAAATTTGAGAACATTCTGCTCGTTTTATCTTTTTTTTTCTTTTTTGGTCTCCCTAACTCTGTCTCATGGGTTAGTAAAGTTTTGGGGAAAAAAAAAAAAAAGTCCTCTGTCTCTCTCAGGGATCCTTAGTGGTGCAGTGGTTAGTGCTGAGCTGCTAATCAAAAGATTGGTGGTTCGAACTCACCAGCTGCTCCACAGCAAAAGGATCTGGCCGTTGGATTCTGTAAAGCTTTATAGCCTTAGAAACCCTGTGGGACAATTCTAGGCTCATTTGATGAGTTGGAATTGACTCCGCAGCAGCAGGTTTGATTTTGGATATGCCTTTGTGTAACAAGTTGGATAGTTTCTATTGCCCTGTCTAGTCTGCTCTCAAATCAATGGAGTGATTTTTTTTTATTTTTAAATTTCAGAAGTTATGTTTCTCAGCTCTAGCAGTTTCATTGTATTTTAAAAGCCCATTGTGTTTTCTTCTCATTATGCTCATGTTTTTTGCTTGGAATATTTTTACAATAGCTATTTTAAAGTCTTTGCCAATTTCATCATTATTGTCATTTCTAGGGCAATATTTTTGGTTTTTCTTCTTCTTTGGGACATATTTCTTGCCTCTTCATATCTAGTAATTTTAAATTGGATATTTGCTGTTTTAATATTGTAATATGTAATGTTTTACATGTAATTACAACATGCAATGTTGTAATATATGTCTAGATTTTTAAAAACTTTGTGCTCTGAGAAATAATTATAGATTCATAGAAAATTGCAAAGAAATGCACAGGGAAATCTTGTGTACTTTTCCCCAGTCTCTTCCCGCTGTTAACTTCTTACACAACTGTAGCACAGGATCAGTATTGTTCAAGAAATTGGTACTGGTATAATGCATAGAGTTTGTTCAGATTTCAGTAGTCATGCATGTACTGGTGTGTGTGTGTGTGTGTATGTGTGTGTAATGGCTTTATGCAGTCTTATCGTTTATGTAATCTTGCTACCACCACAGTTAACAGAATGAGCTATGCTGTCACAAGACTCCCTCATGTTACCTCTTTATAATGAATCCCCCCACCCTTAACCTCAGCAACCACCCTTTGATTCTCTATTTCTGTAATTATGTTCTTTCATGAATGTTACATAAACTGGAATCATGCAATATGCATCCTCTTGAGATTGGCTGTTTTTTTCTTCTTCTTCTTTTTTTTTTTTTTTTAACTCAGCATAATTTCCTTGAGGATTATCCAAGTTTCTGTGTTTACCTAAAGTGCGTTTCTTTTTACTACTGAATAATAATCCAAGGAATGATATACCATAGTTTGTTTAATCATCTGAATTTTTTTTAAGGTGGTAAGTTTGATTTGCAAAATAGTTAAGTACTATTTTGTGTGTCAGCTTGATGTTTTTAAGGCTTGTGTTTTAAGCTTTGTTAAGGTAGGGAGCTCTGGTAGCATAGTGGCTAAGACACTTGCCTGCTAACCAGATGGCGGGCGGTTCAAACCCACCAGCCACTCCTCAGAAGGAAGGTTGGGCAATCCTACTTCGTAGTGATACTGCCTCGGAAACCCAAGGAGGGGTCGCTATGAGTCGGGGCTGACTCGACGGCACATAACAACAACAACAACAAGGTAGGTCTGGGGCGGGGGAGCCAAACTCAATGCAATCGAGTCAACTCTGACTCAGAGTGACCCTATGGGACAGAGTAAAACTGCCCATAGGTTGTCCAAAGCTACCAAATCTTTCTCCCTCAGAGTACAGCTGATGGTCTGAACTGCCAGCCTTTCAGTTAGTAACCAAGCACTTTAACACTGCTCCACCAGTGATGATGGGTAGCCTTTACTATAGATCTAGTTTGTCCCTGCTTCTAAGGGTGACCTTTCTGGCTGCTCTATTAAACAACAACAAAATCCCTGTTTGCTTCCTTAGAATTTGAAAGTATCTCTACTCCTTGAAAGATCCCATAGTTGATCCTCTTACAGCTACTCAATAATTGTTCCTTGGCCCACCCTTGTTGATTGTCCACTCTGTGTGTCATCTTGGTATTCAGTCAGAGACAAAAGGTGAACTCCTATCCAGATTTCTGGAGCTCTTTCTCATATTTGTATCATCTTTTCTGCCACTCTGTACCTTGCAAAATCAACTGCCTCTTCTGTCTCCTCAACATAGGGAGACTGCTGTCCTCTTCGGAAGTTGTAGTCCAAAAATGCCTCCAGGTAGATAGCTAGGGCAATCATGCTGTTATTATGGGCAATCATAGAACTCACTTTTTTTTTTTTTTTTTTTTTAATTTTTATTGTGATTTGGGTGAATGTTTACAGAGCAGATACACTTTCCATATTGCAGCTCACATACACTTTGTCTCATGACATTGACTACAATTTACCAAAATGCAACAGCTCCTGTCTCACTTCCCCCCTGTGTCCATCCCTCCATGCACTCCTGCCCCCTGAGCTGTCTCCCTATGCCTAAACAGCCCTTCTTTCTCCCATGATTGTTCTCTCCAAGGAGTGTATTTACCTAATGTAAATGTTCATATGCCTGTCTTTTGTTTGGCTGGAAGCCACAGGAGTGGGTTCAGTTCCAGACGTGAGGGCAGCTAGGCACCATAGTCTGAGGGGTTCCACCAGGACTTATTAGACTAGCAAACCTGGTCCTTTTCATACTTTTTTGTTTTATGATTTTAAGGAAAAACTCTATTTTTATAGTGGGAAAACAAGTCCAGAAATGCTTTCTCTGTCATTGTTGGCAGTAGAAATCTCAGTTTATTTCTAGTTCAGTTGTTTGGAAATGGAAAAGGAATTTTTCTCAAGCATTATTTTTTATTTTGTATCTTTAGATATTATTTTAATTTACATTTAGCTTTTGAATAAAAAGTTCATATGCTTCAAAATTCAAAGAGTCCAAAAGGATATACAATAAAGTCACCTTTTCTCATTTTCCAGCTGTTCATTTCCTATTCTTGTTATTAATTTTCTTAATTTCTTTTCTATTTTGTACTATTCTTAATTTCTTTTGTATCCTTCAAGAGACTTGATGCATATTTTGATAATATATATCTCACACAGAAATGTTCTCTACAGAAATGTGGAAATATATTGTTTCTTCCCCAAATCCTTGTTTTAAAGAAATGATAGCATTCCTATACTCCTCTTTCTGTACCTCATGTCTTTTCTTTGTTTTTCTTCACAACTTAGAGATCTTTGCTTTTATTACATGAAAAACTTTTCATTCTTTTTTTAGCTGTGTGGCAATATAATAGTATGAATGTATCATAATTTATTTATTTAGTGTGGTTGTTCCCAGTCTTTCACTGTTACTGACATTGCTAAGGTGAATAATCTTATGTGGAAATACTACCTCCTATGTGCAAGTATGCATAAAATAAATTTTTAGAAATGGATTTCTCTATCAAAGAGTATGGGAATTTTAAATTTTGATTGCTTTCGCCAGTTTTACTGCTATAGAATTTGTATGATTTTATTTGTACCACTAATGTGTACAGTTACTATTTTCCCATGCCACTCTGACTTCATGTGTTACAAATTTATATAATGTTTGAAATAATGAAGTTCTTAGAGTACTCGTCAAAACATATTTGCAAAACAAAAACTAGAAGAACATAATAGTTCTGTTATTAGTGTTTAAAGAACATTGAGTGGAAATTTGTTTAAGCACAGACTTTATATAGCAATTATAACAGATGATATACTTTTTTATTGATATATTTTTAGGTGTTTAATAATAGCTTTTTTTTTTTTTGCATTTATTGTATGTGTCCTATGTACCAGGACTTTGTTATTAAGTTAACATACATTATAAACTCTATAATTTTTAAATCAGTTCTATAAGATAGATAGAATGTATTATCTTCATTTCACAGATAAGAATCCTGGCTCAGTAAATTTTAAGCTTAAGTTCAATTTGCTCTGTAAACTTTCACCTAAATTACAATTAATAAAACAATTTTTTTTTAAAAAAAAGGTCAATCCCAAGTTTTTTATAAACCCTAGATTATTGTCATATTTTCAGAGATGAGTGACATTGGACTTTAATCTTTATTTAATTTTACTCCAGTATTTTGGTCTTTCCCTCTCTTTTATATAGAACAATTAGAATGAGTATAATTTCAGCCAGGATCAAGGTCTTTTGGGGTTGCCAAATTGAATTGAGGAAAGTCCAAATAAAATTTGCAAGAGTTAGAAGCCCCAGATAAAAAGAAAAGAGTTGAAAGTTAGTGTTTGCATATGTGTAAAAGAAAGAGCATGCACACTGCTTCTCTGAGAAAAGATGTTAAGTGCCTAATATAGATTCCACTTTTATCTATTATCTCATTTGAGTTGCGGAAAGTGGGAGAAAATGGCAAAGTTACAGAATTATTGGCAAGGTAAGACAGGTAGAATCATAGTAATTGGGTCAAAAAGCTTGTTTTTATCCCCAAACAGTGTAGTTGCTATTGGAATGATCTTGTATTACTTTGTAGGAATCAGCCTTTAGGCGTTTAATTTTTAATATATCCCCAACATTTATGTTTAATTGTACATAATTTAGAATCCTACCACGGCTACTAGGTTGAATTTCAGAGCAGAACTTTTATAAGAAAATCTTGGTCAGCATAATTTCCATAGAGCTAAATGTGACACAGCCCATATTCTACGGATTTTTAAAAACTCCTTTAAAATTTGGATTATTTTAATTTCAGTTTTTTTCCCCTTCCCACCCCACTTTACAGACATTTCAACCTACGAATGAAGAGGGACACTTCCCTTTTCAGTGATGAATTTAAAGTAGAAACATCAAATAAAGTACTTGATTATGATACCTCTCATATTTACACTGGACATATTTTTGGTAAGTTGAACCTTAAAAAGAACTCCTTTCTTTATTTTTTTTTTCTACATAAGGAAGTATGTATTTTTTTGAAGCATAAGCAAATATTTTAGAAAGCTGTTTAAATCCCGAGGAAATGAAACATGTTGTGAAGGGTAATGGTCTTTGAAAAATAGAGTAATCCTTGCATTTATCTTTACATGTATGCTGGCTTCTGAAAGGTATGAATTTTGACTTTCTTTACTACCTCCAAAATGTTAGATTTTTGAAAAAGGAAAAATTGATGATTTCTATAATTTTCTGATATTCTTGGTTTCTAAGCAAGAAATTAGTGGTAACTTTGTTGCATTTTATAAGAAAAGAAGAAAAATTTAGAAGGAAACTTCCTTCTAAATTTTAACAGCTGGAAATTATGTGACAAAATAATTCATAGGAAAATCCCCCTTAAGGGATATTTAGCATCTTTGCTTCTGTTCAGTTTTAGCAAATTTCTTTTGCTACATCAGAGTAAAAATGTGTTAGGGTGGAGGGAGGAGAGGAAGGTGCAGGGGAAAAGCACACGTAACCCAGTAGAAAGTTATATTTCATTGTTTTGTAGTGGGAAGAACAGAACAATTATAGAAGTCATAAAATAGCTGAAAAATCAAAGCCATCTAAAGATATTAAAAAAAAAAAAAAAAACCTCACTGCTGTCGAGTCAATTTCAACTCATACCAGCCCCTCATTGGGTTTCTGAGGTGGTATCTCTATGGAAGTAGATTGCCCAGTCTTCTTTCCGAAGAGTGGCTGGTGGATTTGAACCAGCAGCCTTCTGGTTAGCAGTCAAATGCTTAAGTCACTATGCCATCGGAGCCCCCACTCAGAATATTAGAGAGAGGCAAAATGTCATTGTGTTATAACCCTAAATAAATACTCAAGATAATCCTCAGTTATTAACAAAAAGTTGAACTGGTTCAAATTTTATTGCTATATATTAGAGATTTTCATATAAAATTACATTAAGTTTTTTTTTTAGGCCGGCACCTGAGATAGCTGGGTGTGAGGCTTGGGGGCTGCTTTTCACTTGGGAGTGGCTCTATTTTAAGTCCGGGGCCCAATATAGGTGTGTAAGGAGTTTGGGAGCTGTTTCTCACTTGGGGACAGCTCTATTTTAAGACCAGGGCCTGAGGTAGGCTGGCTCAGAGCTTGGGGGCTGCTTTTCACTTGCGGGTGGCTCTGTATTAAGGCGGGGCCCGAAGTAGGTGGGCCCGGAGCTTGGGGGCTGCTTTACACTTGGAGGCAGCTCTTTGTTAAGGCTGGGGCCTAAGGTAGGGGGGTGCAGGGCTCCGGGGCTGCTTTTTGCTGGGGGGCAGCTTTATTTTAAGGCCGGGACCTGAAGTAGGTGAGTGCAGAGGGGTTAGGAACAACTGAGGGAGATGAATTTATCTGTCAGTTTGTTGTCCTGTGGTGGCTTATGTGTTGCTGTGAGGCCAGAGACTATGCTACTGGTATTGCAAAATGCCGGCAGGGTTACCCATGGTAGACACGTTTCATCGAAGTTTCCGGGCTAAGACAGACTTGGAAGAAGGAAGAGACCATCCACTTCTCAAAGAATTGGCCAGTGAAAGCCTTATGAATTGCAGTAAAACACTGTCTGATATGTTACTGGAAAACTATGAATAGCCCTGAAACTTGTCCAATATGGTACCAGAAGATGAGCCCATCAGGTTGGAAGGTACTCAAAATTTGACTAGGGAAGAGCTGACTCCTCAGAGTAGAGATAACCTTAACAATATGTATAGTGTAAAGCTTTCAGGACCTCCATTGGCTGATATGGCATGACTCAAAATGAGTAGAAATAGATGCAAACATCCTTTAATAATTGGAACATGGAATGTACAAATATGACTCTAGGAAAATTGAAAGTTGTCAAAAATGAGATGGAATGCATGAAAATCAATATCCTAGGTATTAGTGAGCTGATGTGGACTGGTTTTGGCTATTTTGAATCAGACAACCATATGATCTACTATGCCAGAATGACAAATTGAAGAGGAATGGTGTGGCATTCATTGTCAAAAGAGTGTTTCAAGATCTATCCTGAAGTACAGTGGTGTCAATGATAGGATAATATCCATATGCCTACAAGGAAGACCAGTTAATACTACTGTTACTCAAATTTATGCACCAACCACCAAAGCCAAAGATGAGGAAATTGAAGATTTTTACCAACTTCTGCAGTCTGAAATTGACAGATGACGTATTGGGCAAATCTGCATCAAAAGATCTCTTTCTAGTGAAGGTCAAAGATGTGTTCTTGAAGACTAAGGTGTGCCTAACGGAAGCTATGGTATTTTCAGTTGCCTCTTATGCATGTGAGAGCTGGACAGTGAATAAGGAAGACTGAAGAAGAGTTGATGCTTTTGAGTTGTGGTGTTGGAGCAGAATGCTAAGAGTAGCATGATCTGCTAAAAGGACTAACATGTCTGTCCTGGAAGAAGTGCAGCTGGAATGCTCCTTGGAAACGAGAATAGCCAAACTTCATTTCACCTGCTTTGCTCATGTTGTCAGAAGGAACCATTCCCTGGAGAAGGATATCATGCTTGGTAAAGTGGAGGGTCAACAAAAAAGGGAAAGCCCTCAATGAGATGGATAGACACAGAGGCTATAATGCTGGGTTCAGGTATAGCAAGGATGGTGAGGCTGGCACAAGACTGGGCAGTGTTTTGTTATGCTGTGCATAGGGTCACTATGAGTAGGAGACAACTCGACAGCACCTAAAAACAACAACAACAAGAAAAATGAAATGCTTAAGAAGTGTTCTTTAGTTTTTCTGATTATGCCAGATAAATGAGACATTTTTATACTTAATTTTTCTCACATGCAGACTAAACCTCTAATTATTAAAAACTTTTTGTACTCTTACAATTCTGTAACTAGAATATTTTTTTTCACCAGACTAGATTTTTAATACAGGTTTCTTATCATTTATTTTGTGAGGCAAATAACTTAATAGTCTTTGCCCTGTTTTGCTAGATGTGGGTCAAGGAAAGTATATTTTTAAATACCAATGTTTTGAGCGTCAGTCCAGGATTAATTCAAAGTCAGCTCACTAGTGTTAATATATATATAAAAAAAAATTAACTCACTGCCATCGAGTTGATTCCGACTCATAGTGACCCCTTCCTGGGTTTCCGAGGCGGTATCACTATGGAAGCAGATTACCCAATCTTCCTTCTGAGGAGTAGCTGGTGGGTTTGACAAACCACCAGCCTTCTGGTTAGCAGTCAAATGCTCAGGTGTTACACCACGAGAGCTCAACTTTAGCAATTGTGAAATGCCTGGTTTATGTTTTAAAGAGAAAAATGTAACAGGTTAGTTTAACTTTTAAAGAACCTCCTCTGTCTTCTGTCCCTCCTTTTCATTTAATGTTTAGTGCTCAGCTTTTCAATGTGATTGTGTTAAGAACCAAACATGCCCTTTTTTCTCTTACTTATTTTCCTAGAGAACTATGATTGATGGAGCAGTTTTACAAATTATTTGTCTGATACTTTAAATAGGATTGTTAGTATACTTTTGTTCTAATTGCTTATGAAATATTTGACACTTTCCTATTAAAAATACATACATTTATAAAACATAAAGGTGATAAGGAAGGTTTATCATATACACTATGTCAGATGGGAAAGGCATTTTTTTTTTTAACAGGCAAATTAAAGCAAAATTTTCAAGACACTTTTAATATCTTTATTTTGAAAAAGTTTATTTTAGCAGTGTCTGTGTGCCTTCTTTTTAAGTTAATTTAACAATTATTTATTGAATGCATATTGAATTTATGCCAGTCACTGTGCTGTGTGCTGGGAATATGATTTATCAATAAGAATGACATTGTATTTCTCATTGTTGTTATTACTAATTAGTATATTTTAAGTAGTAGTTGCTGTTCCCGTCTCATAGCTAGATATATGCATTAATAGATAAAATTAAATACTAAGTTTGTATTCATTATATATATATCTTTTTAAAGCAGTATGAATTGAACATTTATGTACAAATCAACTTTTCAAGAGTTTGTTGCTTTCATTAATAGGTGAAGAAGGAAGTTTTAGCCATGGTTCTGTTATTGATGGAAGATTTGAAGGATTCATCCAAACTCGTGGTGGCACATTTTATGTTGAGCCAGCAGAGAGATATATTAAAGACCGGACTCTGCCATTTCATTCTGTCATTTATCATGAAGATGATATTAGTAAGTACTTAAGTTTTATCAAGTAGCATATTCAAGGCATATGAATAGTTAAAACTATGCAGAGTGTGAGTTAAACATTTACCTCAAGTAGACACACGCCCTGGAGAGAACAATCATGGGAGAAGGAAGGGCTGCTTATGCACAGGGAGATAGCTCAGGGTACAGAAGAGTATGAAGGGATGAACACTGGGAGAAGGTAACTATGGGGAGCAAGTGGGAGGGGAGCTGCTGCATTGTAAATTTTGGTCAATGACATGAGACAAAGTATATGTGAACTGCTGTATGAAAAGTGAATTTACTCTGTAAATCTTCACCCAAATCCAAATAAAATAAAATAAAATTAAAAAATCTATGCAGAGACAAATGAACTCTTAGCTATTTTTCTTAAGTTATTAATTAGGCTAGAGATTAGTTTCACAAGGAAAGTCTCAATGTAATGAATAAAATAGGTCTGTATATGAGGCTGTTTCTTTGTCAGTCCATTCCAGTCTTGTTTTCTTGAGATAATACGACAAATTTAAACTACATGTCAACTAATTCTGATGAGACTAGAAATCTTCATTGCTAATATCAGCCATGTGTGTGGCCCACTGAAGCTAGAATATCATTGTATTATGTAAACTGCAATATGGATATTTATTTAGTGTTAAAAGAATATTTTAAGTATTTTGGTACTTGGACTATTTCTTTGACCTCAGCTTGGCAGGACCCCAGGTTTATCTTTATAGATTTTATCCTCTACCATGGTCTTTATATGATAATAATTTGTTGGTAGAGTTCTTTTCTTGTGTTTTAAGAGTAGAAAATGATTTTAGACTTCACCTTTTAATTCTACCACTGTCTATATATCCATGCTCATCAATCAGTAGAGTACTTCATTGTAATAGTACAGAAATACATTCCTCTAACTTACATGCCTCTTGAATACTTATTTAAATTTTTGAATGTAAATAGATTAGCCTCACATATTTTGCATATTTTCCTCAGTTGGCAGCTTTATCATGGCTTCATTTTCCTTTCTACAACCAGGAATTTATGGTCAATAATTTCATTCTCACCTCTAGTGATATACTGGCATGCCTTAACCATTTTGACTTTTTGCTCCATCAGCTCCCACAGTGTCTGCACTGTAGCCTTTTCAACTGCTTGTTATCTCTGATGCTCGTTTACTGTAGAAAATAACATAGTTATTCTGCTAAATCATGAATTTATTAATGCCCCTTGCCACTCTTCTTACTCATCCCTATTTAATTCCCATTCTAATTTCCCCTCTACATTTCTCCTCAAGCTCCACGCTACAGTCCTCCTTCACAGCCAAGAATATGAACTCCTTTGACTTCCATTCTCTCAACAGAATTATCATGTACCTGGTCTGTATATTGCTTTGTAACTTACTTAGTAATTTGATAATTTTTGTATATTTACCTTCCCTATCAGGATATATAATTTCTTCAAATGCAGTTTCTGTTTCTTTTGCACATGTACTATTCTAAGTTAACCTTTCATCTTTGCAGCAGTTTCTTCTTAAATACTTAATGAATCTTGGAATAATTTCTCTATGATGTTTTCTCTGTTAGATTTTATAAATGATTCAAAATCAAACTAGACTGTTTGGGAAAGGAAGGAGAAAGAAAAGGGTAAATTTCAGATTTTGAAGTTACCATTCCCTTCCTGTCATGTTGTAACCATATTTTTCCTTTGTCTTATGCTTCCATCAGTGCCCTCTGCTGTGCTTGCCTGCCTCTGTTGATTTCTATGATTGTGTTTACTCCTTCTCTTAGCTACTTGTTTGTATATTTAGGGGTAGTCTGTGTTTTTTTTTTTCTTTCCCTTTCATTTCTTCCCTGTAATATAGTTGTATTTTTCATGTTGCTTCCTATACTAACTTCTGAATATCTTTCTTTATGTCAATCTTTCTTTTCCCCAAAGATGATGAATTAAGTTGGAGAATCCGTGATCTTGAAGCTTTTTAATTTTCTACCAATTTAATACCAAAAGGTATTAACTTTACCATTGATTTTGGTTCTTATTTTTTACATGTTCACATAACTGTAAGCTCATACACAGTAAGGAGGCCCTTTCAAATTTTTTATGCTACTGTATACCAATAGTAGTTTTAGAGCTTAGTAATAATAATATTAAAAGTGATTTGGTTTGTAACTTTCTCTAGTAAATGGAAATATAGTGATAGAGGATGAGAAGTATGGGAACAAATTGCCTGGAACATATTTTTTAATGCTTACAAATTTAGATAATAACTTTTGAAAAACTATATGAAAATTTGTCAGATTAACTGTGGCTAAAGAAAGAAAATACTAACTTTTTAGTTTCTAAATTGTTACTACATTCTAGATTTTAGAGCAGAGGTGACAAACTTGTTTTATAAACAGTCAGATAGTAAATAAAATACTTTAGGCTTTGCAGACTATATGATCTCTGTTGCAACTACTTATCTCTGATACTGTCATGTAAAAATAGCCATAGAGATGATGTAAATGAGTGAGCATGGCTGTATTCCAATAAAGCTTTATTTATGCATACTTAAAGTTCATATCATTTTCTCACACACAAAATATTGTTATTTTTTTTCTCCAGCTGTTTAAAAATGTAAAAACCATCCTTACCTAACAGGTGGTAGTATTCATTTGTACTTAACGTACCCCCATTCTAGAGGACAGATAAGTAAATTTAGTTTTCATTGACCCTTTAAATTCTCTAAATATAACACCTAAGGTTCTAGTAATAATAATAGTAGTAGTAGCAGCAGCACCTGACACTGCCTTTACTTGCATTATTTAATTTAATCCTTACAAGAACGCTATGGGGTACATTGTTAGTTGCCATTGAGTTGGCTCTGATTCTTGGTGACTTTCTATATAACAAAACATTGCCCAGCCCTGTGCCATCTTCATGATTGTTGATAAGAGTCCATTGTTGTGCTGTTGTGCCAATCCACTTTATTGAGGGTTTCCCCTGACCCTGTATTTTACTATCTATGCTGCCTTTTTCTGGCAACTGGTCTTTCCTGATGATAGGTCCATCCTTGCTTCTGAGGCGTATTCTGGTTATATTTCTTCTAAGACTGAGTTTGTTCTTCTGGCATTCCACAGTGTATTCCATATTCATGGCCACCCCATAGTTTGAATGCATCAGTTCTTCTGTTGTCCTGCTTTATTCTCATTATATAGATGAAGAAACTAAGGCTTAGAAAAATTATGTCACTTGATTGTGGAGCCTTTGTTCTTTACCCTGTATTCTTCTGCTTCACTCATGGAAGAGAGGTATAAATTCTTACAGTTTTTATTCCAAGGAAGGAGCTCTGGTGGCACAGTGATTAAGGCATTTGACTGCTAACCAAAAGGTTGATGTTTGAACCGATTAGCCATTCCATGGGAGAACGATGAAGCTGTGTGCTTCCATAAATATTTACAGCCTTAGAATCCCTGTAGGGCTGTTCTTCCGTGTCCTAGTGGGTCACTATGAGTTGGAATCGACTCAGTGGCAGTGGGTTTGGTTTGGAATTATGCAAGGACTTCTGGGCATTTCTGAAATCTGTAAGCTTCCCTAAAACCACACATTTGTATCTATTGGTATTTTAAGCCAGATTTCCCCATATTACGTTTAGCAATGGGTGTTTGATTTTACAACCGCTTAAGAGATAGAATGTCCCTTTAAGGACTCATAATTTATTTTCACTACTAAAGTACTATGATTTTTTGGTCACTGTTGTGTATGTCTAAGGAGCTCTGGGTGGCACAGTACCTAAGGCATTTGACTGTTATAACCAGATGGTTGGCAGTTCAAACCCCCAAGCAACTCTGCAGAAGGAAGACTGGACAATCTAATTTGTAAAGATTTACTTCCTCAGAAACCCAGTGGGGGTCGCTATGAGTCAGAATTGACTCAGTGGCATTGGGTTTTTTTGGTTTGGTTGTATATGTCCAAGTGAATTTAATGTCTATATGTATTATACTCACCGAAAGCAAATGGCAGGGGAAGCACACCAACCTCAGATAGGGGTTCTGATGAGAATTGTGCTACTCTCCTTCCTCATAATACTGTTTTTGCAACTGTAGGCATAAATGTATACAACTTCCATGACAAATGATATTGCTGTTCTGGATAAACTTAGAGTATGGCTTCTGAGACTACTGGAACACAGAGACAATTTTCAGCTCAAGTTCTTAATAACTTCTAGATGATTTGATACCCAGTTAGAAGTGTTGGTTATAGCTACATAAAGTTATCAGCTAACATTCACGCTCAATTCTGAACTTAGTTAATAAAAAGTACTTTATTTTAGGACATGGAAGTGTGAACAGTTATCAGAAGGTATGAGTATCAGTTAATCTTCTGCCCCTTGGCACAGTTTATTTTAAAGAAATCAGGAGTAGTAGTATCCCTTAAACTATACTGATAAACTTATTGATAGGGACAGCTCTTAAGAATGACTGATTGTTTGGAATTGATATAATAGTGTACCTTTACAACCTTTTGTGTACTACCTGTCTTGAGAGGCAAAAGGCTAAATAATTTTTCTCTTCTGTCCTTATGTGGAATTTTTTCTCTGAGTTAAAAAAATACATAATAGAAAGCTGTAAAATAAGTATGTTTGGATTTTTTCTTATTATTGATAACACTATTTATTGTCTTGTTTATGATACAGGAAAGCCTCAAAGTTACCTCTGCCTCATAGTAGGAAATACTCATCTTGAGCACGTTTTAAGTCAGCATTTATTTGATCATGTAGTATGAAGTCAGACATTTAAATTTTGATATGTATGTGATTTTCTAAAAAGGTATACATTTATACTTACACCTAGAACGTTAGTATCGATTTAATAATATCTTAATGTACAGTCTGTAGACGTATTTTCCCAGTTGTATCACAAAAATGTTCCATAATTTTCTTTTTAAAATAAATACAGGATTCAACTAAGGTTTATTTGGTACCTTTGATTGTTACGTCTCTAGTTGGTATTATTAGTGTCAGTGAACCAGGCACAAGCACAAAGGTGTCAGAGCACCTGGGGTGGTGCTGGTAAGTGTCAGTGAGCCAGGCTAACAGATGGGTGTCAAAGGGCCTGGGGGCGGCATCAGTAAGCATCAGTGAGCCTGGCACTGGCAGGCAGGTTTTGGAGTGCCTGGGGGAGGCTAGGAAATGAAAGGAACAGTTTGGAGTAGCTAAAAGAGACAAACGTGTCTGTCAGTTTGTCCTATGATGGTGGCTTGCATGTTGCTGTGAGGCTGGAGGCTATGCCACCAGAGTTTCAAATGCCAACAGGCTTACCCATGATGGACAGGCTTCAGCAGATCTTCCAGACTAAGACAGACTCGGAAGAAGGAAGAGGTCATCCAATTCTCAAAAGAATTGGCGGGTGAAAACTTCATGAATAGCAGTGACACACTGTCTGATGCATTGTTGGAAAACTTTATGAATAGCCCTGAAACATTGTCCAATATAGTGCTAGAAGATGAACCCCTCAGGTTGGAGGGCACTCAGAATATGACTAGGTAAGAGCTGCCTCTTCAGAGTAGAGCTGCCCTTACTGATGTAGAAAGAGTAAAGCTTTTGGGACCTTCATTTGCTGATGTAGCACATCTCAAGATGAGAGAAGAAACAGCTGCAAACATCCGTTAATAATTTGAACATGGAATATATGACATACGAATCTAGGAAACTTGAAAGTTGTCAAAAACGAAATGGAACACATAAAGATTGATATGTTGGGCATTAGTGAGCTGAAATGGACTGGTTTTAGCCATTTTTAATCACACAGCCATATGATCTACTATGCCAGGAATGACAAATTGAAGAGGAATGGTGTGTCATTCATCATCACAAAGTGTTTCAAGATCTATCCTGAAATAAAATGCTGTCAGTGATAGCATAATATCCATATACCTATAAGGAAGACCAGTTAATACTGCTATTCAAATTTATGTACCACCCACCAAGGCCAAAGATAAGTGGAAGATTTTTACCAGCTTCTGCAGTCTGAAATTGACTGAACATGCAATCAAGATGTGTTGATTATCACTAGTGACTGGAATGCAAAAGTTAGAAACGAAGGATAACTGGTAGTTGGAAAATATGGCCTTGGTGATAGAAATAACACTGGCAATTGCATGGTAGAATTTTGCAAGACCAATGACTTATTCATTGCAAACACCTTTTTTCCAACAACACAAACGGTAGCTATGCATGTGGACTTCGCCAGATGTAGTACACAGGAATCAGATTGATTACATCTGTGGCAAGAGGTGATGGAGAAGCTCAATATCTCCAGACAAAATAAGTTCAGGAGCTGATTGTGGAACAGACCATAACCTGCCCATATGCAAGCTGAAGCTGAAGGCAATTGAAAGAAGTCCACGAGTGCCAAAATATGACCTTGATTATATTCCTCCTGAATTTAGAGACCATCTAAAGAGTAGATTTGATGCATTGAACACCAGTGACGAAAAACCAGAGGAATTGTGGGGTGACATCAATAACATCATCCATGAAGAAAGCAAAAGATCATTAAAAAGACAGGAAAGGAAGAAAAGACAGAAATGGATGTCAGCAGAGACTCTGAAACTTACCCTTGAACAGGGAGTAACTAAAACAGTGGAAGAAGTGACAAGATAAAAGAGCTGAAAAGAAAATTTCAAAGAGCAGCTGGAGAAGACAAAATCAATTATTATTATAATGAAATGTGCAAAGACCTGGAGTTAGAAAACCAGAAGGGAAGAACATGCTTAGCATTTCTCAAGCTGAAAGAACTGAGGGAAAAATTTAAGCCTCGAGTTGCAATATTGAAAGATTCTACAGGCAATATGTTGAATGATGCAGGAAACATCAAAAGAAGATGAAAGGAATACAGAGAGTCACTATACCAAAAAGAAGTGGTTGCTGTTCATCCATTTCAGGAGGTGGCATATGATCAAGGACCAGGTATTGAAGGAAGAAGTCGAAGCTGCACTGAAGGAAGTGGCAAAAAACAAGGCTCCAGAAATTGATGGATACCCATTGAGATGTTTTAACAAACGGATGCTGCGCTGGAGGCACTCACTTGACTATGCCAAGAGATTTGGAAGACACCTACCTGGCCAGTTGACTGGAAAAGATCCGTATTTGTGCCCCTTCTAAAAACAGGTGATCACACAGAATGTGGAAATTATTGAACAATATCAGTGATATCACATGCAAGTAAAATCTTACTGATGATAATTCAGAAATGGTTGCAGCAGTATATTGACAGAGACTGCCAGAAATCCAAGCTGGATTCAGAAAGGGATGTGGAACAAGGGATATCATAGCTGATGTCAGATGGATCTTAGTTTGAAGCAAACAATACCAGAAAGATGTTTACTTGTCTTTTATTGACTATACAAAGACATTCAATTGTGTGGATCATAACAAATGGTAACTAACACTGAGAAAAACGGGAATTCCAGAACACCTAATTATACTTGTGAAGAACCTGTACATAGATCAGCAGGCTGTCGTTTGAACAGAACAAGGGGATATACCGCGTGGTTTAAAATCAAGAAGGGAGTACATCAGGGTTGTATCCTTTCACCATACGTATTCAATCTGTATGCTGAGCAGAAAATCCAAGAAGCTGCATTATATGAAGAAGAACATGGCATCAGGGTTGGAGGAAAGCTTATTAACAACCTGCAATACACAGACGACACAACTTTGCTTGCTGAAAGTGAGGATGGCTTGAAGCACTTACTGATGAAGGTTGAAGACAACAGTCTGCGGTATGGATTACACTTCAACATAAAGAAAACAAAAATCCTCACAACCAGACCAATAAGCAGCATCACGACAAACGGAGAAAAGATTGAAGTTGTCAAAAACTTCATATTACTTGGTTCCACAATCAGCACTGATGCAAGCAGCGGTCAAGCTATCAGATGACATACAGCACTTGCGCAAATCTGATGTAAAAGACCTCTTTGAAGTGCTGAAGAGCACAGATATCTCCTTGAAGACTAAAATGTGCCTAACCCAAGCCATGATATTTTCAGTCACCTCATATGCATGTGAGAACTCAACAATGAATAAGGAAGACTGAAGAAGAGTTGAGATGTTGGTGAAGAACACTGAAAGTACTGTGGACTGCTAAAAGAACTAAGATGTCTGTCCTGGAAGTAGTGCGGTCGAAATGCTTCTCAGAAGCGAGAATGGCCAGACTTCATCTCACCTACTTTGGTCATGTCAGAAGGGACCATTCTCTGGAGAAGGATGTCGTGCTTGGTAAAGTGGAGGGACAATGAAAAATGGGGTGGCCCTCAACGAGATGGATTGACACAGTGGCTGAAGCGATGGGCTCAGGTATAGTAGGGATTGTGAGGCTTGGACAGGACTGGGCATGTTTCGTTCTGTTGTGCATAAGGTTACTATGAGTTGGAGACAACTCAGTGGCACATAGCAATAATAGTTGGTACTGCTTTCCTGACATCTATAATGAGGAAAAATTGATATATAATAAACTGCTTATGTGTATATATGAGTATATAATTTGTAACTTTTGACATGGCAATTGTTAGTTGCTGTGGAGTTGATTTCAACTCATGATGCCCCCATGCGTATGATGTTGTCATTAGGTGCTTTTGAGTCAGCTCTGACTCATAGCAACACTGTGTCCAACAATTCCTGATCCTACACTAGCCTTACAATTCTTGCTATGCTTAAGCCTGTTGTCACAGCCACTGTGTCAATCCATCTCATTGAGGGGTCTTCCCTATTTTCATCTAATCTACGTGAAATGAAGTCTGTCCCCTCTCAGTTCCAAGGAGCATTTTGGCTGTACTTCTTCCAAGACAGATTTTTTTTGTTCTCTTGGCAGTCCATGGTGTTTTCAGTATTCTTTGCCACCATAATTCAAATGCATGAATTCTTCTTTCTTATTCATTGTCCATGCATATGAGGCGATTGAAAATAACATAGTTTGAGTCAGGCACACCTTGGTCTTCAAAGGAACATCTTTGCTTTTTAACACTTTAAAGAGGTCCTTTGCAGGAGATTTGCCCAGTACAATATGACATCTGTTTGTTTGACTCCTGCTTCCATGGTTGTTGATTGTGGATCCAAATGAAGTTAAATCCCTGACAACTTCAGTCTTTTCTCTGTTTATCATGATGTTGCTTATTGGTCCAGTTGTTAGGATTTTTTTCTTTATGTTAAGGTGTAATCCATACTGAAATCGTAGTCTTTGATCTTCAGTATTGTAGTGTGAATGTATCTGTGAAACTGTCATCATAATCAAGACGTTGTTGTTGTTACATGCCATCGAGTCATCTCTGACTTACAGCAACTCCTGTAATCTTTATTATATATTTATAATCAAGATAGTCAACATAACTAAAACCAAACCCAAACCCTTTGCTGTTGAGTTGATTCAAATTCATGGTGACTCTGTGTGTGCAGAGTAAAACTCCTCCATAGAATTTTCTTGGCTGCAGTCATTGTGGAAGCAGTTCACAAGGACTTTCTTACGTGAGTGGGTTTGAGCTGCCAACCTGTAGCTGATTGCAAGTGAACATATCTGTGTATTTGAACATATAGTATAAAATTCCTCGCCAGAGTGTTCCTCCCGCTCAACATAATCCTTTCCTCTTACCCATCCCTACCTTTTTCTTCTTTACTCATTGCCATTGAGTCGATTCTGACTCATTGTGACCCTGTAGGACAGAATAGAACTGGCCCGTAGGGTTTCTAAGGCTGCAATCTTTATGGAAGCAGACTGCCACATTTTTCTCCTGCAGCATAGCTGGTAGGTTTGCATGGCAAACTTTTTGGTTAGCAGCCCAAATGGTTAAGCACTGTGCCACCAGGGCTTCCCTTCTTCCCTAGGCAATTATTAATGTATAGATGAGTTTGCATTTTCTATAATTTATATAAATTCAAGTAAATATTATGTACTCTTTTTTAACTTTATGACATCTTTAGCTCAACATAATTATTTTGAGATCCATCCATGTTCATTCTTTCTTATTGATGTATTCTTTCTTATTCATGTATTGTAGTATACTATCTTATTAAAAATAAATAACCAAACTCACTGCCGTCAAGTTGCATCCAACTCATAGCGACCCTTCCTTAGGTTTCTGAGGCGGTATCTCTTTGGAGGTAGATTGCTCAATCTTCCTTCCGAAGAATGGCTGGTGAGTTTGAACTGCCAGTCTTTTGGTTAGCAGTCAAATGTCTTAGGCACTATGCCACCAGAGCTCTTACCTTATGGATTCACCAAAATCTGTTTATGTATTTGCCTGTTGGATATTTGGCTTGTTTCCAGTTTTTTACTATCTCAAACTAAACTACTATCAAGTTTTTGATATTAACTCATCATCTATTGGTTGATTAAAGAGAAACTAAATTTTGAAAAGAGGCGAAGAGGTGAAATAAATACCAAAGACAATAATAGGTCTTTTTCTGCTGCCTGAGCTGTAGTGAGGAAACACTTTAGAAATATGAGCCTTGTGGAAATAAGAGAATAGAAGGAATGTTCATTTTATGTGAGGTGTATGTAGACTTTTTTTCCCCCAAAACTCATACTTAACCTTTTAAGATACAGCTCATGTAAAATAAATAAATAAATAATAAGAAAAGATATTACTTCCAGTATATAATCTTCTAGAAGCTTTTATTGACCCCTCAGTTCTGAGCTCTCCATCTTTAGTGTTGCTTATGTATTGGTGAATCCTCCTTAGGTATTGAATCCAACAGTTTAAAGGTCATTGGTCATATGATTGTTCTTTGAGAAGACACATGGAAGAAAACCAGCTGTTGTCTGGATGAGTAAATTAAATTCAGTCAGTGGATGTGCTTTCTTTAGGACCTCTGGTGACATAGTGGTTAAAGCACTGGGCTGCTAACTAAAAGATCAGCTGTTCTGCAGAAGAAAGATGAGACAGTCTACTTCTGTGAAGATTTATAGCTTTGGAAATACTATGGGGCAGTCCTACTCTGTCCTAAAGGGTTGCTGTAAGTTGGAATTGACTCAGTGGCAGAGGATTTATATATATTTTTTGGTTTTGTAGATTATTGCATTGGTGGCACAATGGTTGAGTGCTCAGCTACTAACTGAGAGGTCAGCATTTGAACCTACCAGCGGCTCCTCAAGAGAAAAGACCTGGTAATCTGCTCCTGTAAAGAGTACAGCCTAGGAAACCCTGTAGGGTAGTAGTTGTATTCTGTTCTGTATGGTCACTATGAGTCAGAATTGATGGCACACAACAACATAGATGATTGCAGGGAGAGCTTAACACTGAACAAGTTAATACTTAAATATATTATACTTATTCCTCACTTACTGACTGTATTGTTATCTGACATTTTGCATTTATAATAATAGTAAAATATCTAATATCAGACTGTTTTGCATATTAATGACATAGGTCTGACAGTAGTATATGCTGAGGTACTAGGTGAGAGTAATGCTGGCTGCGATGGTTAAAGTTCTGTGTGTCCTTGGCTGGACCATGTTTCTTAGTAGTTTGGCATTTTTGTATTGATTTAATTGGACAGTTACGTAATGATGTAGTGATCCTTCAGTTTGTGATCTGATATGGTCGTCCTCCATTTTCACGTAACTTATCCTTCAATATACAACTTGGGTATAATCTTCTAGAAGTATTTACTGATGTCTAGTTCTGGGCTCGCTTAACAACCTGGTCTTTGGAACTTAACCATGTCAATAAGTGAAGAGTGGATGTCCTTGTTTATATGTCTCATTCCCCAGCTAGACTGCAAACCCTTTGATGGTGGTACTCTGTGTTATTATTTATTCTTATATCCTTGGTGCTTGGTGAATAATAGCTTTTCCTCCTATCTTTTGTTTAGGAAATGAATTAATGTAAATAAGAATAACACTCACATACAACTAGGAACTTTATGTGCATTTAGGCCCTAGTTTTGAACCTGTCCTATTTTATAATCAGTTTTTAAAGTAGTTTGCGATTTGGAACACATTCTCCTATAGGAACAGTTTAAAGTGATCGATTGTTCCTAATTATTATAGATGGAATGAAGGCTAAAAGTAGGCTCTCGGAGGCAACAGCTAACAGATCTTTGTATGACCTTTGCAAAGAAGCATGGAAATGAGCTGGTGACTAAAAAATTAAATTCAAGTATTTATTGATTTGTGAATGTATAGGAAGGATTATGACTTTTTTTTTTTTTTTTAATCTGCAGGGGAATTCTCAGTCAGTAATAGAATCAGAATGCCTTAAGGGCTGTAACAGAAATGTCATCAAAAGCTGTCAGGGTTGTACACATTAAGGAAGCCTTTGGGAAATTTAGGAAGACTTCCTAGGGGAGGAGGTGGCATTTGACTTGAACCTTGAATATGAGGGGTATACTTTTGACTGCTAGAGAAAAACATCTGAGATGTTAGGAGAAGAGTAGTTATTATTCTGGCTGCAGAAATATTTCTTTTCAGCTACTACACCTTGGAAACTTGAAAACAAAAGGAGAGAAAAGAGGAGAAAGGAGAGAGGAAGGCACAAAAGGAACTTCTCTGGCCCCGAGTCACCCATTTACTGCTGTGAATAGGTGTGTAGTCCTAAATGTAATAAATGGAATTAATGGTCACTTTAAATCAATGTGTTAAAAATTTTCCTGTTTAATTTTATTTTTCTCATGTGTCTTTTAGTTTAAAGTGGAATAGAATCAGTAGTGATTGAGAAAAACCAAAATTTTGATTGTTGATAGCTGATGGCAAATGTTGTAAAACACTAGGCAACTAAAAATTGATGATTTCTAAGGAGTTTTGATTAACAACAGATTAACTTTTTAAATTAACATTATTTGAATGTCTAATCTGTGCAAAACAATTTTAGATACCGTGCATACAGTGATAAACAGGACAGAGTTCTGCACTTAAGTGCTTTGGAGTCTGGTGATCCTATTTATAATTGTTTAGAATGTTTCTCCTGTTAGCCTAACCCTCATGATCCCATTGGCCCCCACTACTAAACTTGACTTCCTGAAAACCAGGGGTTGGGAGGGACATGCCTCACGGAGCTCCCCCATCTTTGTTCCCTGGAGTATTGATGTTATTTGTGCCTGTGGAGAGAGGGATCATGTCAGCCCTTTCCCCTTCCCAGGGACAACAATACTATGCCCCTCTTCTTGTGCTCCCTTCAATGCTTCCAAAACAGAAACTCGACGTGAGAGAGAGAAAGGGACTCTTGTCCACTGCAATTGGAAAGGGGAGGACATTTGAGGTCCTCCTACTCATTCTTTCTTTCCTCTAAATTTTTCATTTACTCTTCCTTTCCAAACAAACAAACAAAAAACAGCCTATTCTTTCTGCCTATACTCTCTGAATCCTTATTGATTTTGGCAATGTCAGTTGTCATGGACAAAGACCCTACCCTATGCCAAAATATTAACAAAACAGTTTTTTATGTATTATTTGTCTGTGGAATCACTCTATTTTAAATTCAGTTAAAATAATAAAAGTTGGATTATTAGATTGGATATGGTGATTAATAGCATGTGATTAATATATCATGTTATAATTTTTTACTGCTAGAGAATCTTCTTCTAGCCAAGACCTTATAGTCAAGTCCAGCCTACCAGCCGCATAGAGGGAGTGCTGCCCTGCTGGGAGTACTGAGGATGCAAGGTCTACCCTAGCTGCTGTGCAGTGGGAAATGTGTCTTTTGCACATGGTTCTTTTGGGCAGAGAATTTATAAATATTCCCTCTGGCTGCAGTGGATGATTGAGAGTTAACTAGAGCTATTTCCTGCTTGAGAGTGGTGTCACAATATGTGTATTATTTATATTTGTGCCTCCTAAAATACAACCAAACAATAGCAAGAGGTTGGCATGCAAAGGAACTGGAAGAAAGGCATAGATGTAAAGCTGATCTTTGTTTTAGATAGGCTGAATATTCTACCCCCATGACTCATTCTTTGTGAAAGAATATGCTGTTTGGCCTTTTCAGGGAGCCACAGTACATCCTATGATTTAGCATCTCAATGAGGGCTTATTCATTAGTCGAACAAAAGCTTTTTCTAGAAATGAGGATTATATTGTCTGAATTTTAGAGGGAAAATGTCATTGTCCATTTTTGCAGTTAATGTTGTGGCCAGGGAAAATGAGCTCTTTTAAAAGTTTTGAAAGTTTGTAGGAAAAATTTTATACTTGATCCTTTTTTTCTAGTAGGAGAGTTCTTTTTACTCACAGAATTCGAACCATATATAAATTCCAAAGTATTGCTTTGGAAACATTTTTTTAACCCTAAATGTCAAGCTTTCAAACGGTTTTCTATCTTTATAAAATGCAATTTACAAAGAAATAAATTATTTAATTTTCAATGTTTTTAATGTTTTAAATTATCCCCACTGTTCCCACTGCCACCAAGTGTCAGTTCTGACTCCTAGCGACCCTATAGGATAGAGTAGAAATGCCCCATGAGATTTCCAAGGCTATAAATCTTAGGGAAGCATACTGACTCATTAACCTTTTGGTTAGCTTAGCAGCTGAATGTTTTAACCACTGCACCACCAAAGCTCCTTTTAAAATTTTAATATATTAAATACTAGTTTTATTATTTTTTCATTCCTCTATACATTTATAACTGATAGTAAGATAGTTTTAATGTATTGACAAAACATTTTAAGGGTCTTGGGACAATTATAATTTTTCCCATTGATTATTAAGTCAGTTTGCATAATTTCAACTTGTATGATCATTTTTATAGCACATACTGTTATGCAAAATGAGGACTGCCTGTGGTCACCTATGAGAATAGAATTGAGAGTAGACTCTAGAAATATAGTAGAATTATCTTGCAGCATTAAGGAACTGCTTGAGGTTAAAAATTATGATTTTTAAGTGACGATAACTCACTGCCATTGAGTCTGTATCAACTCATAGTGACCCCTCCTTGGGTTCCCAAGGCAGTGTCTGTCTCCACAGAAGTAGATTGCCCAGTCTTCCTTCCGAAGAGTGGCTGGTGGATTTGAATAGCCAGCCTTCTGGTTAGCAGTCAAATGCCTTCAGAGCTCCTTTAAGTGAGGATGATAGCATAAAAACTAAACAAAATAGAAACTGAACCCAACCCACTGCTGTTGAGTTGATTGCAACTCTTAGGCACCAGTAGGACAGAGTAGAACTGCCCCACAGGGTTTCAAAGGCTGTAATCTTTACGGAAACAGACTACCACATCTTTCTCCTATGGAGTAGCTGGTGGATTCAAACTGCGACCTTTCTTCCAAAAGCTGCATGCTTAACTACAGTGCCATTAGGGCTCCATAGTCAGCATAGTTACCATTACCAGTTTTTCTTTAGCCTCATTGAGCTGCAGATATGTAAGTAAAGAGTTGGACGTAAGCAGAGGTATGGTGGCGTGCTTACGTAGAGATAACGCCTCGTACAGATATCGCCTCGGAAACCCAAGGAGGGGTCACTATGAGTTGGAACCGACTCAATGGCAGTGAGTTTTTTTTTTTTTTTTTTCTTTTAAATAAATGTATCAACTTAGATTTTATTAAATATGGTTGTAGTTAGTTGCCATGGAATTGGCCCCTGAGTCATAGCAAGCTGTGCACAACTGAATGAAGTGCTGCCTGGTCCTGCATCATCCCCATGGTTGGTTGCATATCAGACCTTTGTGATTCATGGGGTTTTCATTGGTTGATTTTTGGGAAGTAGGTCATTAGACCTTTCTTCCTTATCCAGTAGAGGGAGATACCCCATTAGACAGTACTTGTCTGATAACTATAATCTTTAACTTCAGATGCCAGCATTAGTGCTAATGCACATTGACAACAAAGCGTCAATAAGTTTAGTATTATTAATAATTGGGAAGTATTTATATTTAATTGGGATACTGGTCATCATAAGTCAAAATCGACTCAGTGGCAACTGGTTTATATAATACGTATGGATTGCTGATTATATCTAAATAAGATGTGAATTATTCTTCCGTGGCTTCCCTTAGTACGTTGAGGAAAATGATGTTACTATTGTTTAAGACAGGGATATTTTTCTTCTGTTCCTAAATATAGTAAGATATTCAGGTAAATGTCATACACATAAAATCTTCAGGTGTTTGTACTAGCTCTTTTGTGCCTGTATAGGAGAAGATTAAAAATATATTTCATAATATGCTTTGAATGAAGATAAATCCTAATTTTTATCATGACCAGATAACTATATATGTTATTTCTTAAATTTAAATAAAATCAGGTATATTATCTGACTTACATCTTTGAGTATATTGGTTGATCTAAATTATATATGCAAGCAAAAAATGTTTGTATATGGTGGATTATAACTAATCCCACAGTTTAATGCTTTCCAGAACTGCACAAATTCTTGTACTGAGTAAATCCCTTTTTGAAAACACTGTTTGGAAAGTAATAATAGGATGGCTTTCTCTAAGCATGTAAAATATTGAATTTAGGAGTTAAAGTGGGTAGCTTCTTTTTTTTTAGTTAAAAGATAGAATTATTACTATACTGTGAATATCAGTCTTCAACCTAACTATATGGCTCATGGTTTGTTGATGGAAGTTTTATCTTTGGGTGGGTGAAAACTAATTATAAATGAAAACATCCAGAAAAAAATAATACTAACACTGCTGAAAAATTTCTGATATGCAAGGTCAAGATTATTTTTGTATTGTCTGAGATTGTAAAAATTTGCCAAATGCCAGTGGCTATCAGGTGTAAATAAACTCTTTTAGCTTCTTTGACTAAAATTTTTACCATGTATTAAGGTCATGCTAACTTCAGTAACAAGCAGTCCCCAAACTTAAGTTACACAATACACTGAAAGCTTATTTCTCACTGTGTAACAGTCCAGTGTAGGTCTTCATCAGGTGGCTTTTCTTTAAGCACTGATTCAGGAAGCCAGACTCCTTCCTTTATTTTGTGCCTTTACCATTTTGCTCTTTCCAAGTTGTCTTCTACCAACTGGTCAGAATGGTGAAAGAGCATGGGAGCCTGGCTAATGCACTTCCCATCTGCACACATTCCTTTGGCTAGAACTTGGTTACGTATCACATCTGCTTTTGAAGGGAGGCTGGAAAATTTAGTCTAGATTTGTGCCCAGGATCAAATCTAGATCTTGGAGGAACTAGTTTGGGCAATGGGTACCAAACTACTATGGCAAGAGTAAAACTTTGTTTTTTAAATAAAATCTTTGAATATTTAAAACCTTTTTTTTTTTTTTCAAACTAGCGGTTGAAATGCCAGTATGAGGGACTTTTGGAAAGATTGCATATTTTGATAAACAGATTATTCCTTCCAACACACATACTCATCCCTCCTTCCTTCCCTTACTATGTGATGGCAGCAGTAAGGCATGAGGGCTGGGGAACCCAGGGATAGTAGTCATTGGGGAAATTTTCACCTGGAAACTGGCTGCAGTGATTTAATCAGTTTTGTTTTGAAAGTCTGAGTTAAGTAGTTTTCTATATGGGGCTGGGAAGGAGGCCATCTATGCATGTGCCCTTGTGCCTGTTTATGTCTGTCTGAGAGAGAAAACAGTTTTGGGATGGACTTTATTAAGCTAGTTTAAGACATTTCATGGTAAATTAGAACTATAGTTAAAAATATTTATTTTGGGGGTTGGGGAAGATGTCTAATCCAACCCTATACAAATATAATTAAATTTTGTTAAATACTCATATATTTCATTGAACTTAAATTAGCCTAAAATAAATGTTAAAATAAATTCATATAAACTTACTGTTGACTCTGTTCTAACAAATCTAAATTGAGGCACCACAAACTGTTTAACTCATAAAGGAAAAATTAGAACATAACATGCTCTTTTTCTACTTAAAAAGAATTGAAAATCGTGAAAGCATGGGGCAAGCACTCCTCAGTCCAGAAATTACTGAGGTTTATTTTTTAAGTGAGTTTAAAGATTATTTGTACTCTATTTACATACAATTTCTCCTTTGGAATATTTGTTTTCATGTTGTTGTTGTATGCCGTCGAGTCAATTTTTGACTCTTAGCAGCCCCATGTGACAGACTAGACTATCCAGTAGAGTTTCCTAGGGTGCAATCTTTATGGGAGCAGATTGTCAGGCTTTTCTCTTGATGAACCACTGGGTGAGTTTAAACTGCCAATCTTTTGGTTCGCAGCTGAGCACTTAACCATTGGGCCATCAGGGGTCCTTATTTTCATATTCACTCACTAGTGTCCAGTCGGATCCGACTCATAGCAACCCTTCCTTGGGTTTCCAAGGTGGTACCACTACAGAAGTAGATTGCCCAGTCTTCCTTCCAAGGAGTGACTGATGGGTTTGAACCGCTAGCCTTCTGGTTAGCAGTCAGATGCCTTAGGCACTATGCCACCAGAGCTCCTCAACACGAGATATTGTTGTTGTTGTTATGTGCTGTTGAGTCGGACCCAACTCATAGCGACCCCTCCTTGGGTTTCCGAGGCAGTATCACTATGGAAGTAGATTGCCCCATCTTCCTTCTGAGGAGTGGCTGATGGGTTTTAACTGCCAGCCTTCTGGTTAGCAGTCAAGTGCCTTAGGCACTACGCTACCAGAGCTCCCTCAACATGAAATAGTTGGCTTATGTTATTATTTAGCTTTTGAGTGATATAATTTAAAATATTTTGATAGAAATATAGTACACAGAGAAATGGACAAATACTTATACACCCAGTGAGTTGTCACAAATTTAATTGTCCCTATAATCAAAATCAAGAAAGAGGATATTGCCCAGGACCCCAGAAATTCTCCTTAGCCCTGTTCTCAATAATGCTTTTCTCTCTCTTCACCAAAGGTAACCACTGTCCTAACTTTTAATGGTGCATGTGTTAACTTGCCAAATTTTGAACTTTATAAAAATGGAATCTTACTATATATATATTATTATTATTATTTGTCTGGCTATTTTTTTTGTACTAGTTATTGGAATATTACAGTCATGGGCATCTATTTAAAAAGTGGTGAGACAGTATGTGGAGGAAAGATTTTTGATTCACTTTAAATATTTGACTTTTTGTACTTTTTGTATGTATTACAGATAAAACAATCACATTTTTAAAAGTTCATAACTTAAGTGTACATGCTGTTGGAATGAAGCTTGCTATTTGCTTATCCAGCAGCATGTTTAAAAGTTAAGATTTCTGTATTCTGTAAGAGCAAAATTAAGCAAGTGGCACAGATCAGTTTGGGACTAAACACTCAGAGCTCAAGAATATATTTGACAATATATGGCTGATGTATATTCTTTATGCTTTGGAACTTAAAATAGGTCCAGGAAAATTTAGCTGAGAATCTTATTTCTCATAATTTAAAAATAGTTTACAGGTTTACAGGTACTCCCTTGTATAATGAACAAGATCCATTCCTAACTGTGTCTTCAAGAATTTGTAGGTCATTTAGAATGGGTGCATACAGTTCTTACTTAGCCCTACTTTAGTGCAAGTAAAGACTGGAATCCTTCTCAGTGATTTAAAAGTTGCATGTGCAGCAAGTGAAGGTGATTGTGATGAAAAATTTATTGCAACTAGGAGTTGGTTCAGTCATTTCAAAGTGAGGGCCGTTTTACATAACATTAAAGCAGGGCTTCAAAGATGACAGCACCTCCCTAAAAGATGGCAGCTAACTGGGCCTCTTTGAATGTGTGTGGCTCTCCACAGTCCTGCCAATAATCCAGTCTCACGCATTAGGCTCCTGAAAGGCCTTACTGCCCATCCTCCAAGTCTTCCATTCCAAGGCTTTGACCTGTAATTTTTCCTGTTCTGGTTAGTATGACGAATCACCCAAATTGTAAGAATTTTGGTCTGTTTTGCTTTGTTGACCATGACAGAACTGGTTTGAAGCCCTGCATTAAAGGTCAAGTAGGAGTGATCTGTAAGTTGGATGTCTGTAACTCAGAGACTGCCTATGTTTACTTTCTATCTTAATATTAAGAGTATTATAGAAATAAGAATTGCTGTAATGAGTTTAGATCTGTGATCTGTCTATTCCTATATGCCTCTGACGGGCTCAACAGACATCTTGCAGACATAGTTGCTTGTTTGTGGAAATAGTTTGAAAAGCCATGTTGTTGTTAGGTGCCATGGAGTTATACTTATTATGTACAACACAATGAAACACTCCCTGGTCCTTTGCCAGCTTGATGATCCCCGCTATACTTGAGCCCATCACTGTAGCCACTGTGTCAATCCATCTCTTTGAGGGCCTTCTCCTTTTTCATCGACCCTCCACTTTGCCAAGAATGATATCTTTCTTCAGAAAATGGTCCCTTCTGACAACATGACCAAAGTATGTGAGATGAAGTCTGGCCATTCTTGCTTCCAAGGAGCATTCCAGCCGCACTTCTTCGAGGACAGATTTCTTAGTTCTTTTAGCGGTCCACAGTACTTTCAGAATTCTTCAACACCACAACTCAAATGCATCAACTCTTCTTCCCTCTTCCTTGCTCATTGTCCAGCTTTCACATGCATATGAGGTGATTGGAAATAACTGTGGCTTAGGTTAGCACAACTTACTCTGCAAGGAGACATCTTTGCTCTTAAGCACTTGGGAGAGGTCTTTTGCATCCGATTTGCTCAAATGCTGTATGTCATCTGATAACTTGACTGGTGCTTGCATCGGTGTTGATTGTGGAACCAAGTAATACGATGTTTTTGACAACTTCAATCTTTTCTTCATTTGTCGTGATACTGCTTATTGGTCCAGTTGTGAATATTTTTGTTTTCTTTTTTTTTTTAATTGTGATTTGGGTGAAGATTTACAGAGAAAATTCACTTTCCATACAGCAGTTCACATATACTTTGTCTCATGTCATTTACCACAGTTTACCACAATG
>NW_006921602.1:19754718-19756126 GCF_000298275.1 Orycteropus afer afer
CTCTCAATCCTTTGAAGATACCTAAAGATAATTCTTTTGAATTCCTTATCAGAGAGTTCCAGTGCTGCTTATTCCTCAGGGATGTGTTCTGGGTCTCCATCCTGCTCCCTTGTTTCTACCAGTTTATCCTGCTTCTTTATGTGGACTGTGATGGTCTTTTTTTTCCGAGGCATCGTGGCGTTATTGTATTTAGATCTCTTTTATCTGTTTGTGAAGAGCATCCAAAGGTGTTTCAGGCTGTTCGTGGTGGTTTTTTATCATTGGCCCATGTGTAGAGAAAGAGGTAGTGGCTCTTACTCAGTAAGTGAAGTTGTAGGAGGTGTGGGTATAGTTGTGTCTTATGGGGACTGTTGTTGTTTCCCACTCAGTTAGACACAAATTACAGTTGAATAACCATCAAAAACCTAAAAACCCATGGACGAAACACAGCACGTAATCACACGGGAACAGTAACCAAAAAAAGAAAACAGAGGAAAAAACAAGAAAACCTGCAATATCTGGGAATAGGGCACTAAGAAAAATAAAGTAGGGAAGGAGAATAATAAATGAAGGAAAAAATAGGAAAAATGCATAAAGAAAAACAAGGAACATGGTTAAGCACGAGAAAAAATGAATTAAAAAAAAATGCAGCCAGGAACAGGGAAAAAAAAAATGCTGAAAACTAGGACTTGGTAGGGGAAGATTAAGAATAATAATAAAAGGGACAAAATATTAATAATATTAGTTGTTTTAAAACAGACAAATAAAATCAAACTAATCACTAGAAAAAAGAAAGCGAAAAAGAAAAGAATAAAAATAAAAAAAGAGAAAAAAAAAAATTAGTGGAGGACAGGGCAAGGCCCCCAGGTTCCGCTTGAGCACACAGACTGTGATTGAGTTCCTGTGGGCCCAGAAGGTAGGTGGTATGGGGTATAAGAGTAACAAGAGGAATGTCGTACCTTTTCAGTCTTACAGGTCCCGAGTGTCCTTGGGGTTGCTGGAAAGCAGAATGTGTTCTTAAGCCCCAGGAATCTGCGAGAGCGCTGTCTTTTTAAATATCCAAAATAGTCAAGCTGCTTTTTAAACCTTCAAAATGGCGGCACTTTCTGGACTAGTAAAAGTTTACAGTTCAGCCCACCTTTCTCTTCACCTTCTCCGTTTGTTCTCCAGCCACCCTGCACAGTCCTCCGTGCAGTCTCTGGCTAGCAGGGTAATATTTACATTAATTCTTAGGTGCTACCACCACTCAGGAATCTCAAAGCTGTCTGTGCCGTCAGGGTCACTCAGGATCGCTTCCAGACCACAGCTCCATATGTCTCCTTTTTTGATATTTTCACACAAATTCTTCTGCTAGTTGGGGTTTAGTCCACTTCTATATCCTTCCCTTGAAGGCTCAGGGGTCCAAGATTATCTTCTGTGTCTGTGTTAA
>NW_006921602.1:19756801-19779345 GCF_000298275.1 Orycteropus afer afer
GAATTATCTTCAGTAAGATTTTACTTGCATGTGATATTAATGATATTGTTCGATAATTTCTACATTCTGTGGGATCACCTTTCTTTGGAATGGGTACAAATAAGGATCTCTTCCAGCTAATTGGCCAGGTAGCTGTCTTCCAAATCTCTTGGCATAGTCGAGTGCGTGCCTCTAGTGCAGCATCTGTTTGTTGAAACATCTCAGTGGGTATTCTATCAACTTCTGGAGCCTTGTTTTTCTCCAGTTCTTTCAGTGTAGTTCTAACTTCTTCCTTCAGTACCATTGGTTCTTGATCATATGCCACCTTCTGAAATGGATGAACATAGACCAGTTCTTTTTTGGTATAGTATTCTGTGTATTCATTCCATCTTTTTTTGATAATTTCCTGCATCATTCAATATTTTGCCTATAGAATCTTTCAATATTGCAACTCGAGGCTTAAATTTTTCCTCAGTTCTTTCAGCTTGAGAAATGCCAAGCGTGTTCTTTCCTTTTGGTTTTCTAACTCCAGGTCTCTCTACATCTCATTATCATAATTGATTTTGTCTTCTCAAGGTGCTCTTTAAAATCTTCTGTTCAGCTCTTTTATCTTGTCATTTCTTCCATTTGCTTTAGCTACTCTCTGCTTAAGGGGAAGTTTCACAGTCTCTGCTGACATTCATTTTGGTCTTTTCTTCCTTTCCTGTCTTTTTAATAACCTCTTGCTTTCTTCATGGATGATGTTAACCCCCAGTTCCTCTGGTATTCGGTCATCGGAGTTCAATACATCAAATCTGTTCTTTAGATGCTCTTTAAATTCAGGAGGAATATAATCAAGGTCATATTTTGGCTCTTGTGGACTTCTTTTAAATGTCTTTAGCTTCAGCTTGAATTTGCATATGAGTAGTTGATGGTCTGTTCCAAAGTCAACTCCTGGCCTTGTTTTATCTGAAGATATTGAGCTTCTCCTTCACCTCTTGCCTCAGATGTAGTCAGTCTGATTGCTGTGTACCCCATCTGGCTAAGTCCACATGTATAGCCACCATTTGTGTTGTTGAAAAAAGGTATTTGTAATGAATAAGTCACTGATCTTGCAAAATTCTATCATGCAGTCTCCAACGTTATTTCTGTCACCAAGGCCATATTTTCCAACTAGTGGTGATTTTTGTTTCCAACTTTTGCATCCCTCTCAGCAGTGATTGTTAACACATCTTCATTGCATATTCAGTCAATTTCAGATTGCAGAAGTTGATAAAAATCCTCAATTTCCTCATCTTTGGCTTTGGTAGTTGGTGCATACATTTGAATAATAGTAGTATTAGTTCAGAATACTAATGGGAGTCCCAGAACACTTAATTGTTCTAATGAGGAACCTGTACATAGATCAGGAGGCTGTTGTTCAAATAGTTCAAGGGGATGCTGCATGATTTAAAATCAGGAAGAGAGTGTGTCAGGTTTACATCCTTTTACCATACTTATTCAATAGTCAGTATACTGAGCAAATAAATAATCAGAGAAACTGGACTATATGAAGAAGAATGAGGCATCAGGATTGGAGGAAGGCTCATTAACAACCTGAGATATGTAGATGACACACTTTTGTTTGCTGAAAGTGAAGATGACTTGGAACAGTTACTGATGAAGATTAAAGACTATATAGTCTGCAATGTGGATTACACCTCAATGCGAAGAAAACAAAAATCCTCACATTTGGACTAATAAGTAAGCAGCATCACAATAAATGGAAAAAAGATTGAATTTCTCAAAGACTTCACATTACTTGGTTCTACAATCAACGCCAATGGAAGCACCAGTCATGACATCACATGACGTATTGCATTGGGCAAATCTGTTGCAAAAGACCTCTTTCAAGTGCTGAAGAGCAAAGATATCTTCTTGAAGACTAAGATGCACCTAACCCAAACCATGATATTTCTGGTCGCCTCATATGTATGTGAGGGCTGGACAATGAAAAAGGAAGACTGACGAGTTGATGCCTTGAGTTGTGATGTTGGTGAAGAATGCTGCAAGTACCATGGCTGCTAAAAGAACTAAGAAATCTGTCCTGGAAGAAGTGCAGCCGGAATGCTCCTTGGAAGCGAGAGTGGCCAAACTTTGTATGACCTATTTTAGTCATGTTGTCAGAAGGGACCATTTTCTAGAGAAGGATGTCATGCTTGGTAAGGTGGCTGGTCAGCAAAAGTACATTCCCTGTTCCAATTAGTAATGGATGTTTGCAGCTGTTTCTTCCCATCTTGAGTCGTGCCACATCAGCAAATGGAGGTCCCGAGTCTATCTTAGTCTGGAAGCTTCACTGAAACCTGTCCACCATGGGTAACCCTGCTGGCATTTGAAACACTGGTGGCATAGCTTCCAGCCTCAGAGCAGCATGCAAGCCACCACAGTACAACAAACTGACAAACAAGTTCGTCTCCCTTAATTGTTGCAAACCACTCCACTTACTTCCTGGTCCACACCTACCCACCCCCACCTCTCACCCCCACCCCCAGCCACTCAAAGACCCATCTTGCCTTTCATGCCCTGGGCTCCCTCACCCAGCTTGCCCCCAGGCACTCTTGAACACCTGCCTTTCCTTCCATGCTCTGGCTCCTTACCCAGCCTGTCCGCGGGTCCTCCCAAGCACCCTCTATGCCTTGAAAAGCCTTACTAAAAAGTTACTGCATATCTGTATAATTTAATTTTCTGATTTTTTTAATAAATAATTTTTTAAAATTTCATATTTGTTCAATAGATATTTAAGCATCTGTTATATGCTAAGGTAGTCAGATGATAGCTAAATTCTAGACAAGAATTTATAGAAAACATAAGATCTTGTTTTTAGAGACGACATATTTAGAAATGACTAATAATACAAAGTAGGAAATCCCTTGTACTGTAGAAGAGGTGAAGGTCAAGTCTTTAGAATTTCAGGAAAACTCTACCAGGAGGAATTGAATTAGGCCAGGCTTTTTAATAGAGAGGAAGTAATATTTGATTTAGGTAGAATTCAGACATTATAAAAATTTCTCTTCAGCACTGTTTGTGAGACACCCTTTTCTACTTTCTGAGCTATCTTGAACTTCTTCACAGTGTGTACATTTTCAGCAGTCTTGAGGGTTGGCCCAAAAGATGTTATTGCCTTAATCCTCAGCTTCTGTAGCTACTTTTCTGTTCTCTTTGCATTTGGGACTTCTTGGTTCTTAAATCTAGGCTCATTTACTCTGATCTGTAGGATCAGTCCTATTTTCATTCTGGGGAAGCAGTGCTAAGTCATATCTTACTATTTCTCTGACTCTGATCTTTTGCCCTAGGTCTAATAATCATTTGGCTTCCCTTAGTTCTAAGACATTGTAGTGTGTGCATCTCTTGTGATTGTTGAGGTTATTTTTCTTTCTTCCCAAGTTCTTCCTTTCATCCATATGAAAGAACATATCTCTAAAGTCGAAATAAGTCTGTTATGTCTGATGATGCACAAAGAGCAGCCTGTGTAATTTTTCATGCTAGTTAAGAAGCAAGCCACCAACCCAGTTTCATTTATCTCTACTGTAACCACTGTTCATAGCTTTCATTAAATCATTACCCTTTACAAGATCACCACCAAAGTAAATCAACCTTATCTTTCGAAGTTGTTCCTTTGCCAGAGAAAGTATCATTTTTTAAAGTATGAGACATTCAAGCAACCCAAAATGTAAACAGAATAATGTAATCTATGTTGATCATGCCATTGAGATTTATCAAATGTTAACAAGTTTCCATTTTTGCTTCAGATTTTTTAAAGGAATGTTATGTACAGAGTGAAACAGCAACCATCTCAAAAAATGAATAGAATAGTTTTATATTGTTAGGTGCCTTTGATTTGGCCCTGATTCATGGTGACTCCATGCAAAACAGTGTGAAACATAGCCCACTCCTGTACAGTCCCCACCACTGGTTGCAGATCAGACCATTATGATCTGCAGATTTTCATTGGCTGATGTAGACTACCAGGCCTTTCTTCCTGGTCCATCCTAGTCTGGAAGCTCTGCTGAAACCTTTTCAGCATCATAGCAACATGCAAACCACTGACAGACAGATGGTGACTGAACATGAGATGCATTGTCTAGAAATTGAATACAGGTCTCCCACATGGAAGATGAGAATTCTATCACCAAACCACCAATATCCTCTTCCAAAAATACAACCCAAAGCTAAAATCACTGTCATCAAGTCATTTTCGACTCCTAGTGGCCTTACAGCACAGATTAAATGTAGTAGACCAGGATCCATCATGAGTGGCCGTATATGTTTTCATCTTTTATCTCCTGTCAATCTGTTTCTTTTAACCTGAAGTTCTTTCAATAATGTACTAATAATGTTCATTCTGTTGAGCACTCATTTTTTCAAAGAATTTGTTGAAATGCCTTACTTCAGTTATCTGGAATATTTATGCATATATGATTCAAATCTCAACCTTTATTTGCCAAATCTGCTTCAGTTTCATAAGGCAGACTTAGCTATCTTTTTCTGTATCTTTCATTAAACTTACATACACTCACACTTCATTTATTGTGCTTTGCAGATACTGAGGTTTTTTTTTTTTCCTTGCATTTTTTAATGCATTTTATTGAAATACAATTCATGTACAGTGCATACACAAAACTAAAGTGACATGGGCCAATGCTTTTTTTTTTTTTGCAGTGTTCCCTCCCACTCCCCTCCCACCCCTGGCAACCAGCAAAGAAAGTTTCCCTACGTATATAAACCTTTCCTTGACTCTCCACAGCAATGAACTAATACTGTATTTGTCCTTCTGTGATTGACTTATTTTACTCAGCATTATGTCCTCCAAGTTCATCCATATTATGCAGTGTTTTGCAGACGCTACATTATTCTTTACTACTACATTCCATTATGTGTATGTACCATTGTTTGGTCATCCACTCTTCCACTATAAATCTTAGATATAAGTCCCTTGCCGGATATATAATTATTGGCAAATATGAATTTGTTGCTATCATTTTTGTTATATGCTTTTTTCATGATGTCGATTTCTTTGTTCCATATAATTTTTTTTTGCTGAGCTTGTTTTGTTTATGAGTCATGTTATCACTTCCTTCATTGCTGCTGTTTTAGTATTTGCTGAATATTTATGCTGGTCCTCTTTTTGATGTGAAGGTTGATCATTTTTCTTTGAGGCTACTCTGTGATTTATAGTTTTCTTCCCAAGTTTAGAGCAGTCTGTTCTATCTTGTAGTTGTCTGGACTTTCCTACCATCTAGAAGTTCTGTAACAACACAGTTTTTTCCTTTTCTTTGGTTTGTAGTTGTCCTCATTTGTCAGTTGATGTCTCTGGTTCCCTGTTTACAATCTTGTAGGCTTACTTACTTTGGATATTTCCGTATCTGGGTTGGTTTCTGGGTTATGTCATCATGTATGTTAATGGTCAGTTGTTGTTGGCTATTGTTGCTTCTCTGTCCAAAGTGCACCCTTTAACATCTCTCGTAAGGTTGGTCTGGTTTTAACAAATTCCCTCAATTTCTGCTTATCTGGAAGTGTCCTAATCTCACCATCATATTTGAGGGACAGTTTTGCTGGGTACATAATTCTTGGTTGGAAAGTTTTCTCCTTCAGTGTTTTATATATACCATCCCATTATCTTCTCACCTGCATGGTTTCTCTCGAGAAATACGAGCTTAGTCTTATTGGTTGCCCTTTATAGGTAACTTTTCATTTTTCCCATGCTGCTCTCATGATTCTTTCTTTGTCTTTGGTTTTAGTAAGTTTGATGATGATATGTCTTGTTGATTTTCTTTTGGGGTCCTGTTTGGGGTTCATTGGATTTCCTGAATGGATATATTTTCATCTTTCATCATACCAGGAAAATTCTCATCCAGCAAATCTTTGACAATTTTCTCGGTGGTTTTATTTGTGTCTTCCTGTTTTAGAATTCTGATTACACGTAGGTTATTCCTTTTGATGGTATCCCACATGAACCTTAGGCTTTCTTCATTTTGTTTCGATCTTTTTTCTGATTGATCCCTTTTCCAAAGAAGTGTTCAGGTATTTGCCTTCAGTCTCCCTAATTCTGTCTTCCATTGATTCAAGTCTGCTCCTTTGCCCATCCAATGTCTTACCTATTTCTGAAAATTTAGTATTAATCTTCTGGATTTCTATGTGTAGATTTTGTATCATTTCTAATTTTTCATTTGTTTTGTCATTGTGTTCTTATATTGTCTTTTGAAATTGTTCTAGGGTTTTCTCTGTATTTTCCTTGATCTGTCTCTCAATTTGTTGAAGATACCTAAATATAATTCTTTTGAATTTCTTATTAGGAAGTTCCAATGCTGTGTCTTTCTCAGGGATATGTTTTGGGTCTATATCCCGGTCCCTAGTTTTTCCTGCTTTATCTTACTTCTTTGTGTGGGCTGTGATGCTCTGTTGTCTCCAAGGCATTGTGATGTTTTGTGTTTATATTTAATTGGTGATTGTATGTTGGAGTGACTTGCCCACAATTTTTGTTTTCTTTGTATGTTATCTACGCAAGCAGGGTACTGTGCTATGCTCTTCTATTTGCTAGGGGACAGCACTTAATACACCCACCACCTGTCTCCTTTCCTGTTGGCAGCCTCTCGTATGTCCCTGCTGCCCTTGGCAAACAGAGCCTATTCCTCCTGAGTCCCCTGGAATCCAAATATCCAAATAAGGATGCTATCACTTTAAGATCCAAAATGGTTGCCACTTGTAAACATTCAAAATGGCTGTGCTCTTGGTCACTTTACACATCCAAAATGGCTGCCGCTTGTAAATATCCAAAATGGCTGCACCCTTGGTCACTTTAAATATCCAAAATGGCTGCACCCTCCGGACAGCGAAAAGTCAACACCTCAGGTTGTCTCCCACCTTCCTATTTCCCTTCCTAGTCATAGGCCGCCATCGCAGTCGTCCCTGCAGCCCTTGACCAGGGCTGATATTTTTAGGTCAATACTCAGGTCCCAACACCATTCAGGTTGTTGGTCTTGTCAGAGTAGCTGACAGTCTGCAACTCTGACCCTCTCTGTATTCACTGTTTTTGTTCACATTTTTCCACTAGTTGGTGCCTAATCCATGTCTGTATAGTTCCTTTCAAAGCTCAAGGCTCCAGGATTATCTTTTGTATTTCTGTCAATTGTTTTTTCTTCTCTTTGTTGAAGAGGGTCTATGTTGCTTGTCTGCCTATTCCTCCATCTTACTGGAAGTCTGATACTGAGTTTTTTACAAATTGAAAGTTGATGACAGCCCTGTGTCGAGAAAGTCTATTATGCCATTTCTCCAATAACGTGCTCATTTTGTATCTCTGTTTCACATTTTGATAATCCTCACAGTATCTTAAACTTTCTCATGATGCTAATATACACTCATTATAAGACTACAGTGTAGTGTAAACATAACTTTTATATGCCATGGGAAACAAAAAAATATGTGTGACTTGCTTTATTGTCATATTCACTTTATTGCAGTAGTCTGGAACCAATCTACAATATCTCCGAGGTATGCTTGTATCTTACATCAGTGATCTTATGGCATTGTCTGTAAATTAACTCTAAGCTCCTTAAAAGTAAGAGGAATTGTCTTTTTGCCTTTGTATCCTGGCCTCTGTGTCTGGTCTTAGCAAGCATTCAGTAAGTATTTGGATGACTGGAGTAATAGTATAAAGAAGGAAAGAAGATGGAAAAGAACAGAGAATAAATGAAACACGTAGGTCTCATTTGATCTGATTTGAATTGACGTATAGCTGGACTAGGAATAAAGGCAGACCACAGAAGAACCTGCATTTGAATTGTGCTGGCAAAGAATATTGAATATACCATGGACTGCCAGAAGAATGAATGAATCTGGCTTGGAAAAGTACAGCCAGCATGCTTCTTAGGAGCAGGAATAAAAAACTCTAAACTCACTGCTGTTGAATTGGGTCCAACTCATAGCGACCCCTCCTTGGGTTTCTGAGTCGGTATCACTACGGAAGTAGATTGCCCAAACTTCCTTCTGGGGAGTGGCTAATGGATTTGAACCACCAGCCTTCTGGTTAGCAGTCCAGTGCCTTAGGCACTACACTGCCAGTGCTCCCTAGAACCGAGAATGGCTCTACTTCATCTCTCATAATTTGTTCATGTTATCAGGAGAGACCAGTCCCTAGAGAAGAATATCATGTCAGTAAAAAAGGGGATGACCTTGAATGAGATAGATTGACATAATGGCTGCAACAGTAGACTCAGGTATAACAAATATTGTGTAGCTGGCACTGGACTGGACAGTGTTTCATTCTGTTGTACCCTGGGTCACTATGAGTACAAATCAAATTGGTGGCATATAATAGTAACAACAACAACAATAACAGTAGATTAGTTGTCATAACCATGCCCCTTTTCCCTTTTCCCAAATATTTTCGTTGTGTAACAGCAAGGTAGTTATCAGTTTCATGGAGGTATTTAAATTAATAAAAGTGAATTAAAACTTAGTTCTTCAGCAGTGTGCCACATTTTAAGTGCTCAATAACTACATGTGGTTAATAGCTATTGTTTTGGATAATGCAGATGTAGAACATTTCTGTTACTGGGCAGCACTGATATAAATGACATAGTTCCCTTTTTGAAGAGGTGATGGCTAATGTATGCTTATTTTCTTCACTTTTTAAAACATTGCTGTGACATAAATGCACAGGTATAAAACATGAAATCAAACACATTGCCATTGAGTGGTTTCCGACTCATAGCAACCCTATAAGAGAGTAGAATTGCCCCACAGGGTTTCTAAGGCTGCAACTTTTTACAGAAGCGGACTGCCCCATCATTCTCCCACAGAGCAGCTGGTGGTTTTAAACTACTGACCTTTCAGTTAGCAGCCAAGCACTTAACCACTGTGCCACAGGGGCACACGCATATACACTCTAAATCTAAAAGGTAACAATTGAAAAACTTGGCAATTACTCTATAAAAACTTTATAGCCTCTGTGGTAGATTCTGATTAAATATATGGTAGATGGTATATTACCACTTTACCAAAGGAAACCTGTGAAATGATAAAAAGGAAAGAAAAAGCTTTCCCACTTCAAAATAACTTGAAATTGTATTCTTATTCTATAGATATTTTAATCTTTTAGTCCAAACTTTATGTTGAAAAATTTCTGACCTATATGAAAGAACTATACTATGAACATTTATATATCCTTCCTCTAGATTTACCAATTTTTAATATTTTGCAGCATCTCCTCTGTATCTATACTTTTGGGGGGACCTATTTGAAAATGAGTTGTAGACAGCATGAAAGTTCATTGCTAAATACAGTTAATTCCCCAATTTACAGTTTATGCAATTTACAACATATTTGCATTATGATGAACTGCACTTAAAACTTTTTTTTTTTTTAATACATCTTATTGTTGGTAATAAGTACTGCATATTGTGTGGCAGTGTGAAATTTGCTGATGTTATCATTCACAGATGTTCAATTTTGTGATTTCCTGTTCAAAACACTGCCATTAGATTTAGTTTTCTGAACTGAATTAGGAACTTCAGTTTTTTGAAAACATGGACCCAAATGCTGATAACTTTGCTAAAGTTGGTAGATTTGGGAAGCAGTGAGGTGTTACCATGGAATACATAAAGAAGAAAGAAAAGGACCATATAGATGGCTCTCACTAATTTATGGACTAATAGAGTTACTACCACAACTGACAAAATAACCATCATCTAACTCTTCTTCACCATTGGAGTAAATTTTTTGTATTTTTTTAATGTATGTTTTTATTAAAATGTATCTGTACCTTTTATTTGTAATGTTTCCAACCCCCAAAACAAAGAAGTATTGGATTTATGAAGAAACTGATAATAAAGGCAGTAATAATAAAAACTAAAAACAAATGAGATATTCAACTTATGTCAGAACTAGCTTACAACAGAGTTGTTGGAACAGAACCCTGTTGTAAATTGGGGAATACCTCTACTTCAACACATATCACCTAATAACTTTTACATTTTCCTAAAAATCTATAATAGTGTTTCGAGCCTCTAAAAATTAACATTAATTTAATAATATGTTTAACGTATAGTCTATAATCATGTTTTTAAAGTTGTCCTAAAAATATCAATTTGCATTTCATATTTATGTCTCTTTTAGTGTCTTAATTTATACCAAACTTTCCCATCCTCGGTTCTGTAGTTTTTCTGCTTTTAATGTCATTGTCTTTTTCTCAGGAGTCTAGATTAGTGACTTATAGAATGTTCCACATTCTAGGTGTGTCTAATTGTTTAGTGATGATTAGATTTTTTGTAAGCATCATTTGGCAAGAATATTGGCATTGAGGAAGCTGGGTATTTCTTAATGCATCACAACAGTTGTCACACAATGTGAAGTTATTCTACTCTTAGTAATGTTAAGTTTGACCACTTGGTAAAAGGGTAAAAATGATAATCACTAGGTCTCTTTGATGTGAAGGTACACTTTTACTTTATAGTTAATAAGCAATCTGTGAGATGATACTCTCAGAGACTGTGAATGTCATGTTTCCATACAACTTTTACCCACTGGTTTTAGCACCAGTGGTGATTTTTGCCTAAATTAGTTAATACATTTGAGGTTATAGAATGGCAATTTTAAATTCTGTCATTTCTTTCATATATATTGATTGGGATTTCACAGCTATTGCAATCTTGACCTCTGATAAAAACTAAAGTTTAAATCAGAATTATTATATCAGTGTAAATAGGTTGTCTAGAACACCTATCTCCTACCTGCCAGTTTAGATTTGTATTACAGTATTTAACTAGTATTTCCAATGAGCTAGGCCTCTAGTGTCCACCTCATGCTCTAGATTTTCTTAAGAAATTACTGCAGTGTTTCTGATTATAATTTTGGGTGTTCCCTTTATAAACTACTTAGGAGTTTCTGCATACTTTTCCCTCTCATCCATGTCTTGGCATTTTATTCTGCCAGTTCTCTTAATTGTGATTACTAGAATGAATTATGTTTATGGAATAAAGAGGACTTTAACAGGGGAGAAGTGTGTACAATTCTGAGAGGGTGGAATAAACTTTTAAGTGATCCGTTTGACCCGTTATCTGGAAATAGAACAAATTCAGTTATGGGTAAATTAATTACTGTTTAATTATGAAGGGAAAACAAATGATGATAAAAGAGCTAGTGATTTGTAACATATTCACTTGAATAAATTTAAACTCAGTCTGCTTTTTACCATGCCATGAAGCGTGTTTCTAGGTGCCTTTTTCTTGAGGCCAATTGGTCTTCATTGACAGAATTCTAGTCAAATATAGTGTTGCAAAGAGGGCAAGGAGGCCACAAGAGAACCCCACAAGAGGAAGACAGAATCACCATCAGTAACCCAAGGCCTATTACTGCAAGGCCAGACATGCTGCCTTCTTCCAGCCCTTTCACCAACCGTTCCTCCCAAAGCACCACCACCTCTCTCCTGGGTTCAGTAATTTCACTGTAGAACTCACAGATTATGGGGTTTATTAGGGAAGCACCAGGCTATAATTCAAGTTTAGGAAAAACACTCAGTCTCTCTCCCAGCCCGCCATCTCTCAGCCAAGTCTCTCACAGTCTCTCTCCCAGCAGTGCATGTTCCTCGCTGTCTTACTCAGCAACACGTGTCTCTTTCCCAGCAGCACGTGTCTCTTTCAGGAGCACGTGTCTCTTTCAGGAGCACGTGTGTCTTTCAGCAGCATGTCTTCCTCAACCAGCAGTCAGAGAGAGTTCTGCCTCCAGGAGGCCTCCTTTTGAGCCCAGAAGGGTGGTCAAACTAGCCAATCATAGCATCAGAACTCTAAGCACTTGAGAGAGAGTGGGCACCTCCCAGAACATTGTTTTGTGCCACTCCCAACAGAAATACTCCAGGTGGACAACTTTAGCAATTGGGAGCTCCTCAGATGCTCATTCCACCACTGAGTTTACATGACTTATGGGTAGAAAAGCTATACTAAGTAATTTACTACACTGCAAGTGTTATCTCAGTTGTAGTTCATATTGAGAGGGTTTTGTACATTTGCAGAATAGGAAATTTAATATGTCTGAAGGAAAAGCTATAAACTAACAAATGAAGTAAATTTTAGTATAAAGATGCTTTATATATGTAAACTGGGAAAGGTTGAGTAAATTAAGAATAAAGAATGATTTTTCTTCCCTTTTAGAATTCATAAATCATACCTATTATAAAAAGCTAGAGATTCTTTATTGAGGGGCAACTTAGGAACTTGTCAGGTTTTAAGACTAGAATGCCTTTCCCATAGGTCTTCAATAGCATTTATGGCTTTTAATAATTATGATAGTTAATTAGTCACTTACAAGATCTTTGGTAATATCCAGACATGTGACAGTAATTATATTTCTTCTTTATGTTTTAGACTATCCCCATAAATATGGTCCACAGGGAGGCTGTGCAGATCATTCAGTTTTTGAAAGGATGAGGAAATACCAGATGACTGGTATAGAAGAAGTGACTCAGGTAAGGATTTTAATGCTGGTGGCTAACATTTAAGAAAGGGAAATGAATTTGGGCATACACTCCTGCATTTACAAATGTATGTTCTAGAATTTCTGAAAGATTTGTACTCCTAAAGAAAAAAAAATATTTTTTTAGTTCTCAAAGAGGCCAGGTAACTTGCTTATAATAACAGAATGGTGCTGGGAGTTAAATCCAAATCTGCATGACTCAAAAAATGTTAATTACATGTCCTAAATATACTCTGCCTTACATTTTATCATAAAAGAAAAAAAGTCAATCTGAACTTGTGTTTTATGTAAATACTTATATTAGTATAAAAATTAGGGTGAGCGGCTTACCCTGTTTTGCCTGGAACGTCCTCATTTTAACACTGACAGTCCCATGTCCCTGGGCCAACCAAAATGATTAGTCACCTAATAAAAATTACTATGACTTTGATATATTAATTGTAATTGTTTTCACCATTTGACTGTTTTTCTTTTATTCTGTTTTTGCCTTTTCCTTCTTTAGTCATAAGTGATAGGTTTATAGTATTCAAGACATAAGTTCAAATTTAAAAAAATTTCTTTTATAATAAACATCATATATTTTGGGCATTCTTAATGTAGTAGGAAAACCAAACTCACTGCCATAGAATCATATCTGACTCATAGCGACCCCTCCTTGGGTTTCCAAGGCGGTATCGCTATGAAAGTAGATTGCCCAACCTTCCTTTGGTGGATTTGAACCTCCAGTCTTCTGGTTAGTAGTCTAATGCCTTAGGCACTATGCTACCAGAGCTCCTTATGTAGTAGGATGGAGGAATATTTTTTGAGTCAATGCAAATTTGTAGTTAAGTTTGTTCCTTGATCTGCAAAACAGCGTAAACAGTTCTTTTTCAGGTGGATTTTTTAAGTATTAAGAGATACTATTCTTGCATTCATTGAACAAATATTTATTGATCTTCTGCCAAGTGTCACAGACTCTTTTACATGATGGACCCATTGTGAGATTAAGGTAAAACCTGTCCTCAGAAAACTTATACTTTAATTGGAGACATAGATGAACAATACAGGGTAGTAGGAAATATAAAAGGCTTGAGTGATACTCTACACAAAAGAGGAACGGCTGGCCTAACCTTGGAATTATTTGAGGACAATAAGCAGACACTAAAAGACAGCAGGAGTTAGGTTGACTGTGAAGAGGTGGAAAGATATTCCAAGCAAGAGGAACAGTACATACATAGAAAGTCCAGAGAAATGGACTAGTAGAGACCTTGGAGGAGGGGAATAGGATGCATAGGAATTGAGACTGGGAAACCGATTTGAAGATGTTGCAGATACTCAGTTGAGAAGTGATAGTGGCAGTGTGGATAAGGGAGCAAGAGTACAGATTGCTACATATAATGAGTGGTTAGCAGGGTCTAGATATAACAGTATATAAAAGTAGGTTGTATATTTCTTTATAGTAGCAGCACACTATCAGAAATGTAATGAAAGAGAGCACAGAGTCCCCTTGAGTCATAGCTGAATACCAAGTTGTATATGTGTAGGGTGAGATTCCACAAGAAAAATACTAGAGATAGGAAAACTACTGGAGAATAAGATGAACTGAATAACAATCAGGAATTATTCTTGGTAGAGATCCCATGACATGCTAGGAGTAGGACTAACCTAGCTTTGAGTAGAGGCTGTTCCAGACCTTCCCTAATAAACTGAAAACAGGCTTCAAAAGGATCAAGATTTTTTTCCAGCAAATTAACTGCCAGTCAGAATATAGTTTAATAATACTTGTTAAAGGAAGACACAAAATCCAGATACTCAACAATGTAATATTCATAATGTCCTAGCATTCAAAAAACTGGATGATAAGCTGAAAAAAAGTGAAAAATAAATAAAAAAAGAAAAGATCAATTGCTAGAAAAAGACATAATGTTTGGTAAAGTACAGGGTTGGTGAAAATGAAGGGACCCCCCCCCCCAAAAAAAAAAAAAAAAAAAAAACCTGATAGAAGTGGTCCATAATCGGGAGAAACAGAACCTGAGGCTACAGGCATTAGCAGTCAAGGACTTTAAAATGACTCCTATTAGTATGTTCAAAGAATGAAGAAAAAAATGAACACAAAGAAGAGATGACGAAAATGATAAGAAACAACCAAACGGAACTTTTAGAGCTGAAAAATACATTGTCTGAATTGGAAAATTCGCTGGATGGGCTTGAGAAACAAATTAGTCACTGAAGAAGATATTGTGAGTAAACATGAAGACAGGATGATAAAATAATAGAAATTATCCAGATTGAAGCCCAGAGAGAAAATAATTGGAGTTCAGAGGGAGGAGATACAGAAAAATATTTGAAAATATAATGCTCCCGATTTTTCAGATGTGAGAAAAATTTCTATCTGTGGTCTAAGAAGCTCAGTGAAACCCAAACAAGATAAACAGAAAGAAAGGCATATCAAGGCATTTTATAATAAAATTACTGGAAACCACTGAAAAAAAGAAAATCATGAAAAACAGCTAAAGAAGGTAATTTATATATAGGGGAACAAAGATAAGAATGACTGATGACTCTTACCACACAGTGTAAGCCAGAGCCATTATAGAATGACATCTTTAAAGTGTTGTAAGAAAACCTGTCAGCCTAGGATTCTATATTTTGTGAAAAAGTTTTAAATAATGAGGGTAAATTAAAGACCTTTTGTAGATAAACAAAAGCTGAGAGAATTTGTCTCTAGGAGATCTACACTGCAAGAAATGTTAAAATTCTTCAGGTAGAAGAAAAAGGATACTGAATGGAAACTCAAATCTGTTAAGGGAGTAGAGAACCTAAAATAGTAAAACATGTAGGTAAATATAAAGGATTTCTTTTACGTTTTATAATTTCTTTAATCAAAATTAATAAAAATGTATAGTGGCATTCTTAATATACAAAGAAGCAAAAGTAATCACAGTGGAACAAAGTATAAGAAGAGGAAAAAAGGGAGGTATATTATTTCTTGTATATTAGATGGTATAATTTGGTCAGGTAGAATACAATACATAAAAGATGCATGTTGTAAAACCTAAAGTAAGGGTCAGAAAACTTTGGCCTGTGGCCCAGCTGCCTGTTTCTTAAATAAGGTTTTATTGGAACACAACCATGCCCATTCATTTATTCATTGTCTTTGGCTGCTTTTATGCTGCAGTGGCAGAATTGAGTAATTGCAACATTGATCATGCGACCCTCAAGAGGAAAAACTTAATATTGCACCCTTTAGGAAAAAATTTGCAGTAATGTCTCTTGTCTTTGAGCAACCACTGAAAAAAGTAAAAGAGGGAAAGCAAACAGATCAGTAAAGGAAATAAAATGTAATTGAAAAGACTCAAGTTAATCCAGAAGAAGGAAGGAAAAGAAAAAAGAACAAAGGGGCAAATAGTAAATGAAGACTTAAGATGATAAGTTTAAATCTAACTGTATTAATGATTATATTAAATGTAAATGGACTAGACATCTTACTGAAAAAGCTGAGATGGTAAGAGTGATTAAAAAAAAACCAAGGTCAATTTTGTCTAAAGGAAATGAAGTTTAAATGTAAAGATGAAAGTAAAAGGATGGCATAACATGATAAAAACACTAATCATAAGAATGAATGATAATAATATGAGTATATTTAAATTCATGGAATATTATCAGAGATGAACAGGGACATTTCATAATGATAAATGTCACTTTAAGGAGAAATAACAATTGTAGCTGCTGGTTAATAATGCAGTTAATAATAGAGTTATGGATATATGAAACAAAACTGACAGAACTGAAAGTATAAAATGAAAAAAAATCTACAAATTATAGTTGCAGATGGTATTCATTTCTGAGTAACTATCACAGCAAATAGAAAATCAGTAATAGGACACATGAACAACACTGTCAGCCAATTTAACCTAATTGGTATTTATAGGGATACTCTGCTTAACAATGTAACATTCTTTTCAAATGTACATGAAACATTAGCTAACTAGTTCATAAAACAAGTCTCAATTTTTTTAACCTTTCTTTTTTTTTTTGGTGATTTAGGTGAAAGTTTATAGAGCAAATTCATTTTCCAGTCAAAAGTTAAAACATATTTTTTTGGTAATATTAATTGAAATCCCCACAGTGTAACAGCTGTGTTCTGCCTTCTCTCTGTGGTTAGCTTTTCTTTGTATCCTTCTTTCGTATGTATTCCTGCCTTCTGAGCTTTCTGCATATATGCTGGTGCTGCCCTTTTGACCTCTCAGGGTTGATTGTTCTAAGGAGTGCATCTCCCTGGTGTAATTGTTCACTTTATGTGAATCCCTATTGTTTGGTTGAAAATCAAGCCATGGGAGTGAGTTGAATTCCAGGCCTCAAGGGTGATAAGGTGCTGTAATCTCAGGGGTTTCCCAGTCTGTATCTAATCAGTAAGCCTGGCCTTTTGTTATGCTTTTGAGTTTTATTCCAGATTTTCCCCCCAGTCTATCCAGTATCTTCAATTTTCAATAAATTTAGAAGGATTGAAATTATAGCTCTTAGATCCTCAAGGAAATTAAAATAGAAATCAGTAACAAATATTTGGGAAACCCCTAAATATTTGGAAATTACTTCAACTAGTACAATTAGAAACCACTTTGAGTATAATGATAATGAACACACAGCATAATAAAAGCAGTGCTTAGAGGAAAATTTAAAGTTCTATGTGATCATACTAGAAAAAAGTCTAGAAATAGTAGTATCTGCATCTACCTTAATTAGCTGGACAAGAAAGTACAAATTAAGCCCTGAATATGCAGAAGGAATAAAGCAACAGTAAGAACAGATATCAGTGAAATGGAAAACAAACAGTAGAAAAAATCAATTGAAAACATAATATTATAATTGATAACTTGCAGCTAGTCTGATTAAGAACTAAAGAGAAAATACACAGCTTAGCAGCATTAGGAATGAAAGAGGGGAAATTAATAATTTAAGTGAATATGTTGAACATTTTGAGCCAATGAATTCAACAATACACCTACTCCTCACTTATCAACTGTCTCATTATCTGACATCTCACATTTATGATAATAGTAAAACCATTATCTGACTGTTAATGATGTTCATCTGGCAGTAACAAATGCCAAGGTGTTAGATGGTAGTAATGCTGGCTGTGATGGGTAAGGTTATATGTCAACTTGGCTAAACTATATGATTCTCAGTGGTTTGGAAGTTAAGCAATGAGTGTAATTTGGCATTTATGTGATGATGTAGTTATCTTCCATTTTGTAATCTGATGTAGCATCCTCCATTTTCATATAACATTGATTTCCATTTAATGACATTGTTTTTGGAACCTTACTGTGCCAGTAAATGAAAAGTGAGTATATAGATATCAAGGAAAACTCCAAGTGCAGATATAGCTTTGCTGTTTAATTACATCAAAGTTCTTAAGAAGTCTTAATATATTTTATGAGACCAACATTACTTTGATTACAAAATGTAGGGTAAGGGAGCAAGTTTTACCTTAAGTAAGGTGACCTTTATCCTTGGCTCCTAACAACCCTTGGAGTAATTTAGGTACCTTAATCTGGGACTTTCCAGGCCATACCTGAGGATTTGTGCTGGTGAGTAAGGACTCACTGGACCAGAAAAGAGTCACCCAAGAAGCCAATAACCAACTAGTCTGAGGTGGCATGATTTAGCCTATCATGCAGTACTGGCCAATAATGCTCAGAGAGCTTCCTGGATGGTGAAGGGAGGGTGACGTGCCCTCTTTGAGACATGGCAACTCCACATTAGGAACCTTCTCTGACCTTGCCTGTCCATCTCTTTCTTTCTTTCTTTCTTTCTTTCTTTAATTGTGATTTGGGTGAAAATTTACAGAGCAAGTTCTCTTTCTATACAGCAGTTCACATACACTTTGTCTGATACACATTGACCACAGTTTACCACAATGCAACAGCTCCCCTCCCACTTCCTTCCAACAGTCACCTCTTCCCTGCGTCCATCTCTCCATGCACCCCTGCCCCCTGAGCTGTCTCCCTGTGCATAAATAGCCCTTCTTTCTCCCATGATTGTTCTCTCCAAGGAGTGTATCTACCTCAGGTAAATGATCAACTCTTATGCCTGTCTTTTGTTTGGCTGGAAGCCACAGGTATGGATTCAATTCCAGACCTGAAGGGCAGCTAGGGGCCATAGTCTGTGGTTCCACCAGGCTCTATCAGATCAGCACACCTGTCCCCCCCACACTTATTCCCCCAAATCATTTTGAGTTTTGTTCCACATTGTTCTCCCTCTCTATCCAGGATCTGCTCCATAGATGATCCCCCTCCGAGTGGTTGACAGTGGTAGCCAGGCACCATCTAGTTCTTCTGGTCTCATAGTCTCCATCTCTTTCTTATGATGATCCTTTTACTATATTAAAAGATACGTTTTGAAAATATTTAAAAGTAATTACTTGAGGAAATAATAAATTACCTAGACAATAGAATATTATTGCACCCGACTCATAGCCACCCCTCCTTGGGTTTCCGAGGCAGTATCACTACGGAAGTAGATTGCCCAGCCTTCCTTCTGAGGAGTGGCTGGTGGGTTTGAACCACCAGCCTTCTGGTTAGCAGTTAAGTACCTTAGGCACTATGCTACCAGAGCTCCTAATAGAGTATTTTAAGACTGAAATTGATGTTCACGAGGAATTTTTAATGACATGGAGAAATACCTTGTGTTACGGAATAAAACAAAATATAAAAAATTTAGTATATTAAGTATATAAAATTATAATCATGAAGCATACTCATTATCTGAAATCACTCTCTCTTTGACTTATAGAAGCCTCAAGAAAAGTATGCTGCTAATGGTCCAGAACTCCTGAGGAAAAAACGTACAACGTCAGCTGAAAGAAATACTTGTCAGCTTTATATTCAGACTGATCACCTGTTCTTTAAATATTATGGCACACGGGAAGCTGTGATTGCCCAGGTATTTTAATTTTCTTTCTATCTTAGGAGTTCTTATGCAGTCATACTGTTTATATCAATATTTTCCCCTAAAAATTAAAATACTAAAGTGCCTATCCCTTTTGCGGGGTTAGACTGTTTGCCTTCTAATCTCAGCTCTAACAAACTAATAAGGAGCCCTGGTGGTGCAGTGATTAAACATTCTGCTGCTACCTGAAAGGTTGATGGTTTGAACCTGCCAGTGGCTCCATGGGAGAAAAGACCTGGTGATCTGCTCCTATAAAGATTACAGCTTAGGAAGCCCTATCGACAGCACATGACAGTAGTAACCAGCTTGTTGGGATCTTCTCTGTGGTGGTGTTTACAGTATATTTCCAGATGATTAAAGAAAACAATTTTATATGATTGAAGCAAGAGCGGCTATTTGTGTTTGTTCAGAGAAGAGGTAGGAAAAGGCGTAAAATCTCTCACCTCACCTGCACTTTACTAATAATTTTCATTCTTTTGTCAAGTGTGTGATGTAGACATTTTAAAGTTTGAATATGGTAGAACATGAATAATTAATTCTTGATTTGGGAGATGGAAATTTACAATCTTATTTGTATTTCAGCAGCATTGCTAAAATGTTCTTTTCTCTTTAAATCAATAGATATCCAGTCATGTTAAAGCGATTGATACAATTTATCAGACTACAGACTTCTCTGGAATCCGTAACATCAGTTTCATGGTGAAACGAATAAGAGTAAGGAAATTTGATAGTTAAGAGTATTAAAAAAGAAAACAATAAGGACCATGTTTATAAGAAGGAAAATTGTTCTTTATTTCATCTTTATGCATTAAATAGTTCAAATTAAATGATTTTTTTTTTTCAAAATGTATACCTGTTACAAATCTGAATTTATAAGCTAGATATGTCACCTGAGTTTAAAAAGAATTATCCTTTTGGAAGAGTATGTGCCACAAATTATATTTATGTTCTCATCTTTTCCTTAAAATATGATTGACTAGATACAAACAAATGTATGTACAAGAGTATTTTAGTACATACATATATACCTTATTTAATAATAAAGCTGTAAGTGGTCTTTACTTTTAGAAGTAATATGATTCAATCTTAAATAGAATCATGTTAAGGTGGAATACAGTTTGTAGTTGTACAGTATAAAAACTATTCATAATCACTTGCTTTTTTGTGTTCTGAGAACAATAGACACTCTCATGTGAGCAGGTAAAAGTGCTAAGTGCTATAAGTATTGCTGTTTAGGAGGCAGAGCAATAAAATGCCAAGCAGTGAAAAGTAGAGAACACTTGAACATTTTATTTTTCTTTTAGTAAAATGATTTTCATTATGAAGAGATGTATGTAATTAGATGGATAATGTGGTACTTCATTGTTTTCAGGCCATTAACTAAAATGAAGACCTTAAACTTAATTTATTAAAGAGTTTTCATGATCCATTAAATAATTAAAAATTTATTTGTATCAGCAAGTATTTCAATATTAATTATCCTACTTTAGATGGAATTTTCAGTTTGTAGCCAATATTACCAAAATATCAGGGGATTCCATTTGTATATTTAGTGGGAGAAAGCCATCTCTAGCAGCTCTGTAATCATGGGCTATCTGTAACATAGATGGTACTTGCTTTTAGATTGTTTGTTTTAAATGTCCATATCTGCCATATCTGATTATTTATGGTTCATGTTAATGGATAAACCATATGTTCTGAGATCTGTCCTTAGGCAGTTGCCCTGACTTTCAGTTTGTTTTCACCATCCTGCTTCTGAGCCCCTTGGTTTTACTGTTGTTGTTAAGTGCCATTGAGTTGGACTCGACTCATGGCAACCCCTCCTTGGGTTTCCAAGGTGGTATCACTATGGAGGTAAATTGCCCAACCCTCCTTCCAAGGAGTGGCTGGTGGGTTTGAACCTTCTGGTTAGCAGTCAGGTGCCTTAGGTACTATGCTACTAGAGTTCCTTTGGTTTTACTAGAGGATAAGAATTCTAAAAAGACCTGTAGTTCTCATGTCATCCACTTATTACCAATATTTTCAATAGACTGAACTTTGTCTTCTAGTTAAAACATTTATTTTCAAGCATGTCTCTTTTATTCTTTATCAAGAATTTTGTATGTATTTCCATGGCTTACCTGGAGAAAAGAAAATTGTTCTAGGACTTCAGAGGAGTCAGGGGTCTCTGAAAGGAGTCAGTAGTTAATAAATGAAAATTTTTGTGTAGCTGAAGTTTGATGTCAGAAGAGATTATTTTTCAGATTATGATGGAGGAACCTGTATTAAAAATATAGTAAAAGAAACACTGTAGAGGAACTCAGCTTGAAATAGTATGAGAAATGAATTGGCAGTAGAAAGAAATTACTATTATTCTTTTTCAATTGTGATTTGGGTGAAAGTTTACAGAGCAAATTCACTTTCCATACAGCAGCTCACATACACTTTGTCTCATGACATTGACTTCAATTTACTACAGTGTAACAGCTCCCCTCCCACTTCCTTCCCATAGTTACCTCTTCCCTGTGTCCTTACCTCCCTGCACTCCCATCCCCTGCCTGACCTGTCTCCCTTCTATTCTACCATGATCATTCTCTTCAAGGAGTGTATCTACCTAATGTAAATGTACACCTCATATGCCTGTCTTCTGTTTGACTGGAAGCCCCAGGAGTAGGTTCAGTTCCAGACCTGAAGGGCAGCTAGGGGCCATAGTCTCAGTAGCTCCATCAGGCTCTATCAGACCAGCAAACCTGGTCCCCCCCACCCCCCTTTTTTTTAAATTTTTTTTAATGATTTTGAGTTTTGTTCCACATTTTTCTCCCACTCTATCCAGGATCTCCTACATAGATCCCCCTCCAAGAAGTTGACAGTGGTAGCTGGCCACCATCCAGTTGTTCTGGTCTCATTGTGGTATCGACTGAGGATTGCATGGTGTACTAGTTGCTTGGACTAATTGTTTTCACGTGTCTTTGGTTTTTTTCATTCTTCTTTTCTCTGGACAAAGAGAGACCCATCGTTGCATCTAGATGGCTGCTTATAAGCTTTTAAGATCCCAGTCTCTACTCACCAAAGTAGGATGTGGAACAATGTTTTAATCTTTTGGATTTCTATCTGTAGATTTAGAATCTTTTCTAATTTGTCATTTTGTTCTTGTATTTTCTTCCAAAATTCTT
>NW_006921602.1:19780738-19781457 GCF_000298275.1 Orycteropus afer afer
TTATCTTCTGTGTCTGTGTTAATTGATTTCCCTTTTCTTTGTTGAAGAGGGTCTGTGCAATCCTTCTGCCTAGTCCGCCATCTTGCCGGAACTCCCCCTGGAACAATGTTTTGTGTTATGCCAATTGAGCTTGATATCCCCTGCGACTATGGTCCTGAGCCCACAGGTCCAACTACTCATTCCTTCTGGGTAGCTGGCTGTGGCCAAGAAGTGGCTACAACCTTGTCCCTTGTCAGCTCTACTATACCCTTGGGAATTCTTACAGAACATACTAATAAACTTACAGAAACATTGTCTGCCAACCCTATATGTGGTCTTGACCACACTCCCTCCTGCAGACATACCTAATAATTCAGCCTGTCCGCCCATCTGTGCAATCGTATATCCATGTTTGCCTTCACTGACAACACAGTACTGTATGTGAAAAGGGTTCATCTTTGTTGTCTGTACCTCCCATGTACCTTTCTATGTCTTCCTCTTCCTCAGTGCTACCATGTTGATCTCTCACATTTGGTACATTGCCTTTCTCTTCACCCAAATCAGTACTCGTCTCTACCTGTCTAATAGTGTTCCTTCCTCTCCCCTCCCACCCCTGGTAGCCAAAAAAAAAAAAAATTTCCTTCCATATATAACCCTAGTAGAAAGAAATTTTTGACCACATTCAGTGGGGGGGGGGGGGGGGGGTGAGGGCAGACAAACTTGCAGTTGTTTGGAGTTGA
>NW_006921602.1:19781557-19836162 GCF_000298275.1 Orycteropus afer afer
GGGCAGACAAACTTGCAGTTGTTTGGAGTTGATTCATGTAAAGGTAGGGAGAACAAAGAAAAAGACATGGATTCAATATCTAGTTTATGTTCTGGTAACTAGCTAAAAATACGGTTTTATATTTTTATCTTGGAAACATATATAGTAGGTTAACATTAAGAATACTTACTTGAGTGATTATGTTTCAGAAACAGTACTTTATTAGAGGTTTTGAAAGCAGAGATTCTTCTTCCCAAGTGTTCAATGTTCTGAAATCTGGTGAACACTTGCCCAGAAATTTAGTATCTTCAATTTTAAGCCCGTAACCCACTTTTCTTTTTTCTTTTGGGTTCTGTTATCAGCTCCGGGATGAGGGTAGTGGGAACAACCATAGAAGCCTTAATTAAGACCTGATTTCCCTTGAACCATGAGCATATTGTTCGTTGAATGCAGAAGGTGGTGAGTGCAGAGACTTACTCTAAGGTTTTCCTAACATTAATTGCCTTAATCATTGTTTTGTATTTTAGATCAATACAACTGCTGATGAGAAGGACTCTACAAATCCTTTCCGATTCCCAAATATTGGCGTGGAGAAGTTTCTGGAATTGAATTCTGAGCAAAATCATGATGACTATTGTTTGGCCTATGTCTTCACAGACCGAGATTTTGATGATGGCGTTCTTGGTCTGGCTTGGGTTGGAGCACCTTCAGGTAGTTTATCTAACTATGTCTCAACTTAATATTTGAAACAAAAAGCAATTTTTAGAGTGGATTGAATTTTACAGAGTATAGGAGAAAGTGATAAGTTAGGCAAGATTCACAAGCACAGTATAAATGGCAAAATAGATGAAGCAGCTTTTTATTTTGAAATCAGTGAAGACAGGTGTGGCAGTCTGCTTCTGAAAGTCACAGGCTTGAGAACCCTATGGAGCAGTTCTACTCTGCACACATGGGGTTGCCATGAGTCAGAATCAACTTAATGGCCACAAACAACAACTAACAGGGACGTATCCAGATACTTGGGACATTGAGTAGTTGAAATAAGTAATTTCATGGGTCAAATGAGTGGTATTTGTTTCTGAGACCAAAACTAAGTCTCATTTTTTTTTAAATAAAAGTTATTAAATATTGATTCAAAATAAGGAATTTTACAGTCAGAAAGGGTAAACTATGGTCATGCTTTCTGTTTTGTACAGCAGAGAAACAGTGGTCAGAAGCAGCAGGTAGAAAGGAATTCTGCCAATTTCTAGCTTTAATTTTTACAAAAGGAAGGAAGTGTAGCCTGAGAAGAGATGTAGGCAGGAAACCTCAGCCCCCACTAGCCCACGTTCTGTTGAAGTGTCTCCTTTAGCCAGGAAAGCTACTGTAATTGAAAAAGTTGGGATAGGCTAATCCCCTTCCTTTTATAGGAGTATGGGGTGTCTGTGCTTTATAGTATAATAAGTTCAGAAGATTAGAGAAATAAAATTTATTAATGGGGGAGGACGACGACCCAGTTGCTATTCAGTCAGTTCCAATTCATGGTGACCCCTGTGTTACAGATTAGAACTATGCTCCGTAGAATTGTGCTTCATAGGGTTTTCAAGGCTGTGACCTTTTGGAAACAGATCATCGGGCCTTTTTTCCTAGATGCCTCTGGGTAGGTTCAACCTTCCAACCTTCTGGTTAGTAATTCACTGTGTAACCATTTTCACTACCAAGGGACTCCTGTTACTTAAAAGAGGACTGAAAAGGATTCCAGACTCTGAGTATAATTTTGCCATATAGACTTTGATCAGCAGTCTGTCATTTTTTGACACTTTTACTTCTTCTGATGTTTCATTTCTCTTTTTTAAAAAGCCAGGTTGACAAGCATTTCTATTCCTAGTCTTGTTAGTTTATTCTTTGATTTGATTTACATATTTTAAGATCCTAAGTAGTGCTGTTTTTTCTGATATTTTCTTGCACTGTTTTTTAAATCCAGCAATGAATATTGCTTTACAACTTCTAAAGGTGGTTTTGTTTTTCTTTGCATGTTTTAATGTGTACTTAATTTCATGATGCTGTTAAGATGCAAGTTCATGTTTTGGGCTAAATATTGTAGTGCAGTACTTTTGGAGATTGGTCTGTTATGATTATGTATAATCTGTGTTGTTTTTATGTTACTTGTGTTGTCAGCCGATTATACAACTCACTCTTTCCTATGATATTTTGTACATTTTATACCTTATGCTCTGAAATTAATTTTTTCCTGCTTGAATAGTTGAATGATGATTTTATCACAAAGTATATGATTCCTTCTTTATATTCATTAGTAAAACATTTGATATTTCTTTGTATATTGCCCATTAACATAATGGTTCTCAAAGTGCAATCCACAGACTAATGGCATCAGCATCTCATGAGAACTTGTTAGAAATACAAGTTCATGGGCCCCACCCAGGCCTTTTGAGTTAGAAACTTTAGAGGTGTGGCCCAACAATGTTTTTTTGAGCAAGCCCTCCCATACTAAAGTTAGAGAATCACCACTTAAATATTTTTGACTAAAGAAGCTTGCTTACAAAATGTTTCCTAGGCAAGTGATTGGATGATCTCAAACCAAGAACTTGCTGTCATTTTGCATTTTCAACTATTGACTTATTTATTAACAATGTAATATTACATTTGTATGGCACACTTGTCACAATTAATGAACTAATATTGATACATTATTATGAACTACAGTCAGTATTTTATTCAGATTTTGTTAGTTTTTATGTAATGTTCTTTTTCTATTCCAGTATCCCATCTAGGATACCATATTACATTAGTTGCCATGTCTCTTCTCTGTGAGAGTTTCTCAGACTTCCCTTGTTTTTGATGACCATGACAATTTTGAGGAATACTAGTCTAGTATATTGTAGGATGCCCCTCTATTGGAATTTGTGAGATGTTTTTCTCATGATTAGGCTAGGGTTATTGGTTTTTGGGATACTTCGTTTTTATATCTAATTTTCATACTTGTACAACCATTGTGCTACTCATTTTATTGAAGCAGCAATAGGCAGAGTTCTGAATTGAAACTCGTTGGACCAGTTACTTATATTTTTGCCATTGAGTTCGTGGTAAGGGTGATACAGGATACTTCTTGTACAGTTCTTTTGCAAAGATATGATGTTAGCCTCTAAAACTTCCACCTTCTATCCTCATTTTTGTTCCATATTAAAATCTCTCGCCTTTACTTCAGGCATCTAATACTTTTTTCTTCTATTTCATATTGAATCTCCATCTCCTACCCTTAAGGGAGCTCTGGTGGCATTTGACTGCTAGCCAGAAGGTTGGCAGTTCAAACCCACCAGCCACTCCTCAGAAGGAAGGTTGAGCAATCTACTTCTGTAGTGATTCCACCTCAGAAACCTAAGGAGGGGGTCACTATGAGTTGGATATGACGCAGTGGCAGTGAGTTTGGGTTTTTTTTTCCCCCTACCCTTAAAAGCCTTTTTCTAGGAGCCATTAGGGAGGCGCTAGGCAGAATCAGAAGGAAGATGGGGCAATCTACTTCCGTAGTGATGCTGCCTCGGAAACCCAAGGAGGGGTCTCTGTGAGTCGGGGCCGACTCGATGGCACATAACAACAACAACAACAACAGGCAGAATCAGAAGAGTAGAAAAGAAAAAGGATCTTCATTCCTTTGACCCAACTTTTTCTAATATTGGGTTCCTGCCTTACTATAACATTGACTGCTTTCTTCTTCACATCCTTTTGCCCTCAGGCTAGCTGAAGGGAGTTTTATATCTGACTTAACATTTTATTTTTTACAAGGAGTTTATGTGTTTGGTCTTCTTGATTTTTTTTTTTTTTTTCAGTACACTTACGAGGTAGGTATTACTACCTCCATTCTATAGATGAGGAAACCTGGGTTCAGAGATTTGGTGACCAACCCAGTATCACACAGCTAGAAGTGGAACAAAAGCTGGAATCTAGATCTTTTGACCTAAGATTTAGTGCATTTTGTAGTTACTTTATTACTACCCTGTAACATCTTAGCCTTCTCTTTCTAATATGTATTTAAGAAGAAGTAGTGTTTCCTGCTTCTTACGTTCTTGGAATCCATTTCCTTGGCTCTTAAGGGGGGATGAATTATAAATTGCTACTACTGTATAATTTTTAGGCATCATTTTGGATAATTATCCTGGCATAGTAGGAAGGGCCATGAACTGGGAACTAGGAGGTTGTTTGTTTATCTTTTCTACCTCTGACAATTCAAGTAAATAATTTTGCTTCAGTTTTCTTATATGCAAAATAAAGTTCGAATAGGCCACTGAGTTCTCTGTCAATAGTAGTGTTGTGTGGTTTATTATAGTATTTAAAAGTCAGGAAAGTATATGAACATGTTACTTATTTTCTGAATAAATCTCATACTCCCTCCCTTGTTCCTCCCCAACACAAACACACACACATTTTTCTATATTTCAGAAGACTTAAAACCCTTGAGAAATAAGACTTACTTATTTCATGTCGTAATTTCACTTAATTTTGAGACTTTATATTTCAGCCTATAGGTCTTAATAATACTTGGCTATTATCTTGTTCTGTTTAAATAGTACTTTATGGCTGATTTATTTGGCTTGTGATCTGTACTGCTTCTTAATCTTTTTCATTTTTACTTGGCCTAATCTTTGCTCATCCTGATTCTGCTGTATTATTTGGCTTGTTGTATTATTTAAGACTGTCTTTGTTTTGGAGACCAGACTTACTTATTAGCTCCCTTCTAGGCCCTATATAATTTTTTTTTTTTTTTTTAACTTTTAAGGGCCCTTTATAATTTAATTTAATTTCATTTTACTCTGTGTTCTACTCAAATGTGGTAGAAAAGATTTTGTTGTGACCTTGTATGTTCAGTCTCAGAATAGATTTTTAGCTGTAGTCTTGTGCACTGAGTTGAGCTGGTAAAAGCAGTGAAGGTTGAAACATTTGAATAGGTTTCTTGTCTTTGAGTCTTATTTTTATACTATTTGTATATAAATTTGTTCTTATTTCAGAACATCTTCTAACTGGGTGGATGTTCCCTTGGATATCCTTAGTGAGGAAAACACTAAAACAGCACCTCCTGCCCAATCAGGATACTACATACATTTAATTATTATATCATGTACAAAGAGCCAGCAAACTGGTCCGGCTTGGAGGTTCCCATTTAAAATTATAAAGGGCCCTTAAAAGTTTTAAAAAAAAGAATTATATAGGGCCTAGAAGGGAGCTAGTAAGTAAGAATCTGGTCTCCAAAACAAAGATAATCTTAAATATGAAACTGGGAAGATTAAGGTTTTCTTCACATAGACACAATTCTTGTTAAGCAGGAAACCTGTTACTGGATCCAGAGACTGAAACATTGGCTTCTTAACAAAGTAAATTCTTTAAATTAGACCATCTGTTTGCTCTACTTCATTTGCTGAATCTCTCTGACACACCTTTTGAGGGACTATATCTTTGGCTTATTAAAGTACATTTTGCTCATATATTACTTGTTAGTGATCGATGAACTTAATGGGCATAGTCTTAATTTAGCTCAGTCTTAAATAAGGCTGGGTCAGGAACTCATCTCCATAGTTAATCCTGAGCCATTCAATATACCTCTAACCGTTTGTGAAGAACATTTTTTTGAGACATTTCATTTGGTAGAAACCATCTCTTTTGTTTTTCTTAGTTTAGAAATTTTGTGATTTGAAAGTATACAGAACTCAACACAGGGTTCTCAAGATAACCCATGGTCTATTAAAGTCAAAACCAGTTGATTGAAAGTCTGTAGTTTCAGGACTAGGAGAATTATATCATTAGGATATTGTAACAAGACATTCACTGTTGGCATTTTGAGCAGGTCTGTATTGTCCCTTGAAGAATATTTAAGATCCCTGGTCCCTATACATTACGTGTACTGCTCCCCAGACATGAAAACCAAAGTATTGCCTCTTCTGGGAGTGGTGCAACTGTCTAGTTAGTTATTGCTCAGATTAATGTGTGGTCAGCATGCTAGCATTAAATTTTAGACATAGTCACATCAAAATGCTATTTTTGGAATCTGTCAAGATATTATGTTATCTTGTAGGAATACTTAAGACTTTCTTTTGGTGGAGGGGATGAGTCTGTTTTAAACTTCAGGTCTGATAATTCAGTTGACTTTAGTTCTCAGACTATCCATCGGTAGGAAAATGTCATTATACTTCTTTGTTGGTTGTCAGGTCATTCATCTATCAGTAATTGCTTTTGAATTGAAGTAGAAACATTTTACCCTTCTCATTTGAATTCACAATTTGTATTGTCAGTGATGAGTATATATAGTAAAATATTAAATTTATAATATAAGCAGTTACTGAACTTGAGTTATGGTTTAGCTATAGGTATATGTGATATCTCATTACTAACTGAGTCCCTGGCATATCAAACCTAGTTGCAGTGTTTTTCTAAAATTAAACCATAACTTACAAAATTAGATGTAGTATTTTATTTCTTCATCTATAATTGAGTTACTCTAACATACGTTACTTACCGTTATTAGGTGCCATTGAGTCAGCTCCGACTCATAGCAACCCTGTGTACAACAGAATAAAACACTGTCTGGTCCTGTGTACAAATATTAAACTTTTATATGAGGAATAATCATTAAAACCAAAAGCAGTTGTTGAAGTTAAGAAAGATGAGAATTACAAAGATTGTATTTCAGGATAGTATTCTCAAAGTTATGTACCTTAAATTAGATAGACCTAAAAAATACAGAAAAGTGTATATTATCAGTTTTTAAAATATGCCTATTGACTTTTTTTTTTTCAATTGATGAAGATTTGCAGTTTAGAGTCTTTTAGACTTACTCTAAGTTTGCCAATATTGTATTACACCAATTTATATAAGGTAAATTTCACTAAGGCACGATATTAATTTACTATTTATTTAAAGCTATAATATCTAGACTATAATTATTGCATATAGTGTATCTGGGCAGCTCTTTTCTAGTTTCTAGAAATAGTACTGTTGTAGTCCATAGGACTAGGCTTCAAAAGTAGAACCAGCTTAAGACAATAAATTAAATATACATAAATCATTTGCTATCTCCTTTCTGTTCAGTTTTCCTTGAAGAAAAAATATTGTAGTATATCTTGAACATTATAAAAGTTCTCAACCCTTTATTGACAAAATCTGCATATAGCTCAGTCTTTCAGTTTACTTTTCTATGAAGTACATTTCAGCTTTCTAAATCATATGTCATTCAAAGTTACATATTTTTTGAAAAACTAATTTTGTTATTTTGTTGTTGTTGAGAATATATACAGCAAACCATAAACCAATTCAACAGTTTCTACATGTACCATTTTGTGGTACTGATTTCATTCTTCAAGTTGTGTAACTATTCTCACCTTCTTTTCTAGTCGTTCCTCTGCCATTAACATATATTCACTTCCCCCTAAGGTTCTTAATTCAGTCTTTTGAGTTGCTGTTGTCAGTATGATCCTATGTAGATCTTAAAATAACATAATGCTCAAGGCAGACATATTTTGCTAGTTGAGCTAAACAATTGTTTTGTTATAAGATGACTTCGAGGGATATATTTGGTTTAAGGAAGGTTTAAAGATAAGAAAAGTAGTTTCATGGGTTCATCTAACCTTCTGGCTTCAAGGTGTCGAGTCCATAAGAATTTGAAGTTCTGTTTTCCATTTTCACCCTTTTGATCAAGATTCTTCTTGTGGAAATTTTGATCAAGGTGTTCGGTGATGGCAGCTGGGCCCCATACGGTTCTGGTCTCATGGCAAAGGGGGCAATTGTTTAAGGAGGCAATTAGCCATATATTCCATATCCTCCTGCTATTCCCTACTTTCCTGTTCTCCTCTGCTCCAATGAAGAATGGTATTTTAAATTCAAGAAATATATTGTTGCTGTTTAAAAAAAAATAATAAAAAAGAAACAAACCAGTTCTGGCTTAGTGACCCTATGTACAACAGAAAGAAACACTGCCCAGCCTTACACAGTTTTTATATTTTAATATGAATTTTTTGTTGCATATATTTGAAAGTTATTTGTGGAGAGGATTAGATGCTCATTTAGCTATTTTTTTCTTTCCTGAATTAGGAAGCTCTGGAGGAATATGTGAAAAAAGTAAACTCTATTCAGATGGTAAGAAGAAATCCTTGAACACTGGAATAATTACTGTTCAGAACTATGGATCACATGTGCCTCCCAAAGTCTCTCATATTACTTTTGCTCATGAAGTTGGACACAATTTTGGATCTCCTGTAAGTATTATTATATCTTTTTTAAAAAAAGTTAACTTTTATGTTTAGAGTGATTTTTTTTATTGTTGTTTATAATGAAAACAAGTACATAAGAATGTTTCATTTTCCTATGAGAGAACACAGCAATGTATTTGACTACACTGAAAGGAAGTTAGAATATTTGTGATTAAAATAAGGAAAGTAAAAGTAACTATTCCACCAGAATTCTATAAAGGCAAGAAATTTTGTTGGTTTTGTTTACTGCTACATCTCTTGTTCCTAACACAGTGCCTGATACATAATTCAGTCAATTATTTGTTAAATGAGAATGATTTTTCATTGTTCAAAGTGCACTTTGAGTTTTTTAGCAAATTGTAGAGTGTTTTTTCTTTTGTTTCTGTTTAGCATTCTTGGAGTTTACTTGATTTATCTTTACTGTAGAATCTGCTACTATGAAAATTTTCTAATATACAAAAGTAGAGAAAATAGCGCAGTAAACTTTTAATATGCCCATTGTCTAGATCAGTGGTCAGCAAACTTTTCTATAAAGGGCCTGCTAGTAAACGTTATAGACTTGGGGGTAACAGTTGATCTTTGTTACATGCTTTTCTTTTTGTAGTCCTTTAAACATGGAAAAATTATTTTTAGATTAGAAAGATAGATGACATCGAGTTGACTCCAAATTGTGGTGACTTCATGTGCAACAGAAGGAAATGTTGTCTGGTCCTGCATCATCCTCATGATCACTGCATGTTCATGTTCATCGTTGTGGCTACTGTGCCAATCCATCTCAACAAGGGTCTCTCCTTCACTCTCACTGGTCCCTCTGCTTCACCAAACATGATGAAGTTTGCCATTCTTCTGGAAATGTGTCCAAACCAAGAGAGTCAGGCAGTATTCAATTGTGATCCATACGGTTCTCATTGAGTAATTTCTGAAAGTAGATTGCCAGGCCTTTTTAGTCTACTTAGTCTGGAAGCTCTGCTGAAATCTGTTCCCCATGGGTATTTGAAATACTTGTGGCATAGCTTCCAGCACCACAGAGACACACCAGGCACTACAGTATGTATGACAAAGTGACACTGACAGATGGGTGGTAGATTATTTATTAGCTTAGGCCATAAAAAAACAGACTGTAGGCTGCAGTTTGCCAATTCCTGATCTAGATTCAACAGTTACTAAGATTTTGTGACATTTCTTTTCTTTTTGTTTGCTGAAGTATTTAAAACAAATATACTCATCCTTACATATTTGAGTATGAAATGTTGCCTGGTAGATATTTTCTTCTTTTTTTTTTTTTTTTTTAAATACATTTCATTGAAATAAAATTTATGTGTAGTGAAATACACAAAACTGAAGTGACATGGGTCGATGCATTTTTTGGGGGGTGGTGTGTTTCTTCCCCACCCCACCCACCTCTGGTAACCAACAAAGAAAGTTTGCTTCCATATATAAACTTTCCACAATAATGAACTAATACTATATTTTTCCTTCTGTGATTGACTTATTTCACTCAGCATATTGTATAATATTCTGTGCTGAGCTCATTTTGTTCATGAATCATGTTATCCCTTCCTTTGTTGCTATTGCTTTAGTATTTGCTAAATATTTGTGCTGGTCCTCTTTTTTACTTTGATGTGAAGGTTTATCCTTTTGATTTGAAGTTATCCTGTGATTTATAATTTTCTTCCCAAATTTAGAACAGTCCATTCTGTCTTGGAGTTGTCTTGACTTCCTTACCATTTAGAAGTTCTGTAGCTACACAGTTTTTTCCCTCTTTTTGGTTTGTAGTTGTCCTCATTTGTCAGTTGATGTCTCTGGTTCCCTGTTTACAATCTTACAGGCTTATATACTTTGGATACTTCCATAACTGGGTTGGTTTCTGGGTTATGTCATCATGTACGTTAATGGTCAGTTGTTCGCTGTTGTTGGTTTTCTGTCCAAAGGACTCCTTTTAGCATCTTTCGTAAGGTTGGTCTGATTTTAACAAATTTTAACAAATTCCCTTAATTACTGGGTATCTGGAAATGTCCTAGTTTCACCATCATATTTGAGGGACAGTTTTGCTGGGTATATAATTCTTGGTTGGAAATTTTCCTTTTCAGGGTTTTATATGTACCATCCCATTGCCTCTTGCCTGCATGGTTTCTGCTGAGAAATCTGAGGTTAGTCTTTTGGTTGCCCCTTGTAGGTAACTTTCCATTTTTTCCCATGCTGCTTTAAGGATTCTTTCTTTGTCTTTGGTTTTGGTGAGTTTGATAATGATATCTCTTGGTGATTTTCTTTTGGGGGGGTCTATCCTGTTTGGGCTTTGTTGGACTTCTTGAATGGATATATTCTCATCTTTCATCATACCAAGGAAATTCTCTGCCAACAAGTTTTTGACAATTTTCTCTTTGATTTTATTTGTCTCTTCCTGTTCTGGAATTCCAATTATACATAGGTTATTCCTTTTGATGGTGTCCCACATGAACCTTAGGTTTCTTCACTTTATTTTGATGTAAAAATGGAAATTTTTATAAGTTTAGAAAAAAAGTTATCTTTCTGTAGCTTAAAATCCCCAAAAGCACTTCTCTAGTTTCCCTCACATTTGTAAAATGTAAGTGCCACCTCACTAATTGCAAGTCTTTCCTCTTTTAAGTCCTAACCATGAATTGGGAATTTCTGAACTTCACAAAAATCTTTTTTTTTTTTTTTTTTTTTTTTTTTTTTTTTTTTTTTTTAGGATTTGGGTGAAGATTTACAGAGTAAATTCACTTTTCATACAGCAGTTCACATATACTTTGTCTCATGTCATTGACCAAAATTTACAATGCAGCAGATCCCCTCCCACTTCCTCCCCATAGTTACCTCCTCCCAGTGTCCATCCCTTCATACTCTTCGAGAGGCCCATATTCTGCCAACCCTGTATATGATCTTGGATACACTCCCCATTTAGACATACATAATTGTTTAGCTTGTTCACCCATCTATCCGTCCCTATACCCATATTTGCTTTCATTAACAACTCAGTATTGTATTTACAAAGGGGTTCATATTTGTTGTTTGTACTGCCCATGTAACTCTCTCTGTCTTTCTCATCCTCAATGCTGCCATATTGGTCACTCACATTTGGTGCATTGCCCTTCTCTTCACCCAAATCAATATTTATCTCTATCTATCTAACAGCATTCCCTCCCCTTCCCTCCCACCCCTGGTAACCAACAAAGAAAATGTCCTCCAATATATAAACATTTCCTTAACTTTTACAATAACGGACTAATACAATATTTGTCCTTTTGTGACTGACTTATTTCGCTCAGCATAATGTCCTCCAAGTTCATCCACGTTATGCGGTGTTCTGCAGATTCTACATTATTCTTTAGCGTTGCATAGTATTCCATACTTCACAAAAATCTTGTAATTGTTACATTTATCCCTGAAACTGTTCATCATTATTTTCAATGAACATTAGGATACATGATTTGTCAAATGTCCTTTGATGAAGACTCCTAGATGAAAATTGTTGTTCATATTTACTTGCATCTCCAAGGGTACCTAACTTAACCTTGTTTCTCCCCTAGTTCTCTTGGTTATGACTCTTACCAGGAAAATTGTAGTATCCTTCTAGTTACCATTCTGTCCTTTGGTCTAGGGCCTCTTATATTTTAATATACATTCAAGTCACAAGATTCAGTTTCAGGAAGTCTTTGATGAGGCCTGAATTTCTCTTCTTGTGCATTCCCAGGTGATGCTGCTGCTGCTGCTGCTGCTTAGTCTTTGGACCACACTTGGAGTAGGAAATTTAGTCTCTAATTTCCTTTCACTTACCTTCTTAGCTATTCTCTACATAGCTACCAGAGAGAGACTTTTAGTACATTAATACCATATCATTTCTTGTTTATTGTTTAGGAGCGCTGGTGGTATAGTGGGTAAGGCACTTGACTGCTGATCAGACTGTCAGTGATGCAAAACCCACCAGCTGCTCTGTGGGAGGAAGATGAGGCAATCTACTTCCATAAAAATTTAGAGCCTTGGAAACCCAGGGGTCATTATCAGTTGAAATTGACTCGATGGCAGTGGGGGTTTATTGTTTAATAAATAAACTGATTCACATTCTTTGGCTCCTTTGCTGTCTTTCTGTCATACCAGGTTACTTTTTATAACTCTGTTCAGTTGTATCCCATTCCTTTATGCATGTTGCTACTACATATTAGTAAATACTTATTAATTTCACAGTAAAGTCAGCAAGAGTCTTAAAAACCTGAGCTGTCTCCTTAGACATCTTTACCTGAATCTTTATTGCTCCTGCTATCCATCTATATATATGTCAGTATTACTACTTTCTAAATGAGAAAATATATCCCTTATATTTATTTTTACTGTCTCAAGTATTTGTTGTACACCTGTCATAAACCACTTTAAGAACTTTGTTGTGGGAGACTATAATCATTAATGACAGTTCTCTGAATACAAAAATTCTAATACCCACTCTTACCAGATTAATCTGTATAAGTGTAGTTCTAATCATGCCATTTCAATTTATAACCTTACTTTTAGGACCTGCTGATATTACAGATGTAATTTCCTTATCTTAGCATTTAAACTTTTCAATAATTTGGGTCCATCTATATTTCCAGTGTTAATTCCCTCACCTGTCAAATCAGGTAATTCGTAGTCCTTTAAAACTTTACTGATGGAACCTCTGAGATTCTGGCTCTTAGACATCCTTCAGGCCAGGAACTGAACTCAGTGTGACTCAACTTTTAGCCAAACAATACCAAACCAAAAAAAGAAACTTACTGCCATCGAGTCGGATCCAATTCATAGCGACCCCTCTTTGGGTTTCCAAGAAGTGGCTGTTGGGTTTGAATTTCCAGCCTTCTGGTTATCAGTCAGATGCCTTAGGCACTAAGCCAACATTGCTTCCAGCAAAACAATAGGCAGAAAAGGGAAAAAAAACAAAGTTTCTTGCTGTCAGTAAGTTAGTTCCTTCCCATCTCTGCCTTTTGAAATCTTGACTCATGTTGTTATCAAATAGAAATTTTTGACAGATATATATATATTTTTTATTTTTTGTTAATGTCCACATCAAAACATACCAATTTAACAGTTTCTATAATTCAGTGACATTGATTACATTCTTCAAGTTGTGCAACCATTCTCACCTTACTTTTCTAAGTTGTTTCTCTTCCATTAACATTAACTCACTGTTCCCTAAGGTTTATTCCTATTTAACTTTCAGGTTACTGGTGTCAGTTTGATCCCAGATGGCTGTATCTTCAGAGCATAACTGCTCAAAGCAGACATTCTTTACTGGTTAATCTAAACGATTGTTTGGTTTTAAGAAGATTTAAGGGGATATTTTTGGTTTAAGTTTTAAAGATTATGTCAGGGTTGTAGTTTCAGGGATTATCCAACTCCAGCCCCCATGGCTCCAGCAAGTCTAGAGTCCATGATAATTTGAGATTCTGTTCTGTATTTATAATCTTTCTTTTGATCAAAATGTTCAATTATGATAGCTGGGCACTATCTAGTTCTTCTGGTCTTAAGGCAAAGGAAGCAGTTGTTCATGGAGGCAATTAGCCACACATTTCATTTGCTCCTCCTCTCCCAACTCTCCTTCTCCTTCTGTTGGCCCACAATAGAAAAATACCATTAAATATTCTGCAGTCATTTAAAAATCAAGATATCAGTGCTCACCATATGTTGTTAAAAGAAACCATATATATAACTGTGCACATGGTATAGTCTGGATTTTATTTTCTAAATTTTCTATGAAAGTATATTACTTTTATAGTTAGAAAAATGTTTCTTCTTGTCAAACTAAAATTATAATTTCATTGTGAAACTTTTGATTTTAATTGTTATAGCACTTTTTGTGATACAGTCAAGATGGCCTTTATATTGTATTTGTAACATGTTTTATTTATTTGTATGCTTGTTTTCCTTTTCTGAAGATGGCTAATAGCATGCTTGCTTACAACTCTATTTCTCTTTCCATGGCCACTGATGATGATGATGAATAACATCATCCTGCTGGGATAGTCAAGTCATAACATATTAGTGATGTCTGTAATGGATTTATGGGTCAGAGAGTAGAACCTAGGGAGATATGTTAAAATTTGCTATCCCTTTTAACTAGACTGTGATCCCTTGAAGGGTAGAGATAATGTCTAACTCACCTTTATATTTTTGTATTATTATATTTTAGCACCTCCTTGGTATATATTGTACACTTACTGATATTTATTAGCTTTAATTGAAAGATGGTGAGATACTCTATAGTCTAAAATATAAGTATCAGTTATTATATACTGTTTTTTTCACTTGGTAAAATTTGAATACTGAGAAAAATTCTAGGGCCATACATTGTCAGTAACTGAATTGAATTCTGTAGATCAAAAACAGAAAGCAAGATAATTTTGGAGAGTAATTTAGTGTTGTTAAGTGCTGAATCTAGGTTCAGGAGAAAGGCAAAGATATCAGGAAGAATAAAAGTGATAGTAGAGATCATATTTTTAGTAGTTGCCCCAGATTGAGGAGTGTACAATGAAAATAATTGAGATGATAAGATCTAGAAAGAAACAGAATGCCCTTGGGCATTTGTTTTCTTTCTCCTGGAACTGTACTACAGTAGGTTTGTTTGGTATTCAAAACAGTAATTTACTTAAATAGAACTATTATTCTAGAGTTTTATGTTTTTCACCCCTTCTGACTTGTTCTGGCTTGTGGTTACAAGAGCATTGTGAAGTTTTGTTTTGTTTTTTAAACGTGCCCCCATAAGAGAGAGGGCTACTGAAATCAGAGAGTATTCTGTTCCCTGTTCTTAGTGCTGGTCACGTAATAAATGTATATACTTTGGGAAAATTAATTGACCTATGGTTTAGTACTTTTTTTGAATGTATCTGATATGTCAATAAAATCATCCCCACCCCCAAAACAAAACCACTGCCAATGAGTTGATTCTGACTCATAGTGACTCTTTAGGACAGAGTAGAACTGCCTCATGGGTTTCCAAGGCTATAAATCTTTACGGAAGCAAGCTGCCTCATCTTTTTCCTGTGGAGCAGCTGGTGGGATTGAACTGCTGACCTTTTGGTTAGCAGCCACATGCTTTAACCACAACACCACCAAAGCTCCCTAAAAACAATCCACGTCTGCTCATACACATGCACACAGAACTCTGCCTCCTGGTTTTTTTTTTTTGCAAAGCAATATATACATTTTTTTATCTCTTAACTTTTCTTAATTTCCATTTTTAGAATAGATCATTGTGTTTCTATTCCTACTTAGCATTTTTACTTATCTTTCTTATATACGAATGAGTCAGCTCTCTTAAATACCTGCCACGTATGTACTTTAACACCATACTGTCTCTTCTGCTTCCTGTATTTCTCTTATTTCTCTATCTCTGTCTTCTTCAAAGTAGTCATAACATGTAACTTAACATATTGAAGGACTGTCTAGTAGGTTTGAGTAGTTTATATTTCCTGTTACTTATTTTAAAAGTAGGTGAGCTTATTTTTAATAGACTTATGACAGTTTGCCCTCTGTTGTTCTCTCTACTTAAAAAACTGGACCCCCACTTATTGGGCTAAACTGTCAGTTATTTTCTTCCTTTGATAAGTCAGTAGCCTCTAAAAGAGCAAATTGTTTTCCTACTCACAGTCTAAAACACTTGTATAATCCTTCTAAAGAAATGGAGAACCCACAAGCTTCCTTTGTTCTGTGATGAGAAAACTACGTTTAATCAAATGACCTGAAAGCCTTCTTTTCTTTCCTATTTATGTAACTATATTCTGTTTGACAGCATGATTCTGGAACAGAGTGCACTCCAGGAGAATCTAAGAATTTAGGACAAAAAGAAAATGGCAATTACATCATGTATGCAAGAGCAACATCCGGGGACAAACTTAACAACAATAAATTCTCGCTCTGTAGTATTAGAAATATAAGCCAAGTTCTTGAGAAGAAGAGGAACAACTGTTTTGTTGGTATGTATATTTTCCCAGCATTTTATTATGAACATTTTCAAGCATTTAGAAAACTTGGAAGAGTTTTTCAGTGAGCACCTCTATCCGACAGTTTTACAGTTGTTAACACTGCTCTATTTGCTTTATCACATATTTATATTCTATTCATCCCTCAGCTTATATTTCTCTGTTACATTTTTAAGTATTTCGGACATGAATATATTTCACCCCTAGAAACTTCAGCCTACATATTATTAAACTAGAGTTTGTGGTTCTTTTTTTATTTTTTAGATAAATATAATGCATCTTAAATATACCATTCAGTGAATAAGCTTAGACAAATGCACTCACCTGTGTGAAACAAACACCTATCCAGATAGAGAACATATATATATATGGAATGAAAGTTCTTTCATTCCCCTTCCTAGTCAGTCTCTTCTTAAAACACACCACTAGAAGCAAGAGTTATTGTGATTTATTTCACCATGGACTGGTTTTGTCTGTTTTAAAACTTCATATTAATGGAATCATATACTTTATATCCTTCTGTGAAAGGCTTTTTACTCAGCATATTTTGACATCCATCGGGATTCTCTATTGCTGAGTAGTATTGCATTATATATCATAGTTTGCTCATCCACTCTCCTACGGAAGAACACCTGGGCCTTTCGAGTTTGGCCTAATATGAAAAAAGCTGCTTTGAAATTCTTGTATAAGTGTGTTTGGTGGACATACATTTTTATTTCTCTTGGACCAATACCCAGGAATTCACTAGATATAGAATTGCTGGATCATAGAGTAGGCATGTGTTCAATTTTATGAGAAACTGATAGATCTTTTACCAAAGTGGCTGTGTCATTTTATACTTTCATTAACAGTGTGTGAGTGTTCTGGTTGTTCCTCATCATTGCCAGCTTTTGGTTATGTACCGCTTTTTAATTTTAGCCATTCTGATAGATGTGACATACATTTTTTAAATGCTTAGCAAATATTGAAGATAGATAATATTTTGTATTTTAATCATTAGATATAATTATAAAAGATAAGCTCATTCACTCACCCCCATTAATGTATTTTAAATAATTACCCAAATAATCTTGAATTGGGTGGAGAATATAGAGCGGATGCATTGATGATGAATTGTGTTTTTGAATTCAGGTTTCTTTGTTTTATGTACTCAAATTGTTATCTTTATGTATTCAACTGTATCTCCTTCTTTAGTGCTTCTTTTATTGTGGCTTATGCTTATATCTGCTTGGTTAAGCACTGTTGATGGTCAGTTCTGACTCATAGCGACCCTGTGTACAATGGAATGAAATACTACCTAATCCTGCACCATCCTCATAATCTTTGCTGTGGAAATAACAGCTCATCGTTGGAGCCACTGTGTCAGTCTATGTTGTTGAGAGTCTTCCTTTTATTCATTGACCCTCTACTTTACCAAGCAGGATATCCTTCTTCAGGGACTCTTCTAACAACATGACCAAAGTCTTGTCAGTTTATTGTACAGTGGTGGCTTGCGTGTTGCTGAATTAAAAGATCCAAAGGTTGAGATATGTCTTCTTTATTGTTGTTGTTGTTACATGCTGTCAAGTCGCACCCAACTCATAGCGACCCCTCCTTGGGTTTCTGAGGCAGTATCACTACGGAACTAGATTGCCCAACCTTCCACCTTCCTTCCGAGGAGTGACTGGTGAGTTTGAACCGTCAGCCCTTCTGGTTAGCAGTCAAGTGCCTTAGGCACTATGCTACCAGAGCTCCTATGCAAATGCTACCATGGCTTTTTTTTTTTTTTTTTTTTTAATTTTCACTTGATGTTTTTATTGAGACAATTGTAGATTCACCTGTAGTTGTAAGAAATAATCCAGAGGGATTCCATGTACCCTTTACCCAGTTTCCCCAGTGGTAACTTCATTTAAAACTATAGTATAATTACAACTAAGGTACTGCCATCGATACAATCCACAGATCTTACTTGTTCCCATCTTTGTGTGTATATTTAGTTCTATTCAATTTTATCACATGGATCCACTACTATAGTCAAGATATAGAGAAGTTCTGTCATCACAAGAGTACCTCAAGTTATTGTGATTTTAAAGCCTGTGATTTTAAAACTGCACCACTTCCATCTTGCAGCCCCTTCTCCTATCCTACTAATGTGTTTCCATTTCTAAAATTTTATATAGATGAAATCATGTAGTATGTAACCTTTTGGAATTAGGTTGGTTTTTTTTTTTTTTGCAAAATTCCCTGGTGATTCATCCAAATTGTTACCTGTGTCAATGTTTTGTTCCTTTTTAATGCTGAGTAAGTAGCTTATGGTTATATATACCATAGTTTGTTTAATCATTTACCCACTGAAAGATATCTGTGCTATTTCCAGTTAGGGGCTATTATGAATAAAACTGCAATGAACATTCCTGTATAGATTTTTGTGGGAAGGTAAGTTTTTATTTCTCTGAGATACCGTAGAATGTAATTGCTGGATCATATAGTAATTGCTTGTTTTGTTTTATAAGAAATTGCCAAACTGTTTTTCAGAGTAACTATACTATTTTACGTTCCCATTAGCAGTATATGAGTGATTTAGTTTCTCTGTATCCTCACCAGCATTTGGCGTTTTCACTATTTTTTTATTTTAATCATTCTGATAGTATGTAGCAGTATCTCATTGAGGTTTTAATTTGGATTTTCCTGATGATTAATGTCCATCATCTTTTTATGTGAAGGCTGGTGGTTCAAAACCACCAACCACTCCTCAGAAGGAAGGTTGGGCAATCTACTTCCCTTGTGATACCGCCTCGGAAACTCAAGGAAGGTTTGGGTCTGACTTGACGGCACATAACAACGACGACAATATATATTCAGTGTCTGTTCATGTTTTCTGGCCATTTCTAATTGAATCCCTTGCCTTTTTTCCATTGAGGTTTTAAAGTTCTTTATATATTCTAAATACTAGTCCTTTGTCAGATATTAGTTTACACGTATTTTCTTCCAATCAATAGCTTGTCTTTTCATCCTTTTCACAGAGTCTTGCCCAGAGCAAAAGTTTTAAATTTTGATGTGGTTCAATACTCCTTTTATAGGTTGACTTTTTCTTTTGAAACTGTTTTAAGAAGGCAGATTGAAATTATTTTGATGTTACTATTGTTTTTGTTATTGTTGTTATAATCAGTAATTATTTTTCTAAATCTTTTCTACCTAGAAGTACCTAAATAGAGTCTTCATTTGTAAATCACATTTTCACAGTAAACTTTCTGATTAAAATTGACTTTTTAATCTGACATTGTGGAAAAGACATTTGTTTCCTAAATTATAATGAAATGTGTAACTATTATAATTTTTGTATTTAAGCAGTACTTTTTCTCTGTTTAAACTGTTGGCAAATAGTTGATTTGAAGAGCTCCCAATAATTCCGTAGGAGATGAAAATTAATGTGTAATATATACTGCATCAAAGGTTTTCTGGCTTTATCATTTTTCCATTTCTCCTAAATTACATGTCATGTAAATCATAAAATGATTTTTGCTAGACTTTTAAAATCATTATTATTTACTTAGTTGTATGTATATGTACATGCATGCTTCCAGTTTTAGAGAATAAAAGTGAAGGATGAGGCTTCAGTGACCTCAAAGATTGGCTTTAATATTTGATGTGGTTAAGCACAAGACTGAATTTTCTGAATATAAAGCTAGTCTTTCTTAGAATATTTTTCATTCAGATGTCCTCATGTACAGTGCCTGTGATTTTAAAGCCTGTACCACAGCCTTCTCCACCTTGATTTATTAACAGTAGGAAGAAAATAGCACCAGATTTTAGATATGGGAGACACTGGATTAAGTCTGTGGTCTGCCTGTATTGTGGTATATGATCTCTGGCAATTCATAAATTCTCTGGCAGTTAATTTCCTTTTCTGTAAAATGAAGAGGGCATTTGGATTCTTAAAGTTCCTTGAATATGCTAAAGTTCTGTGATTTAAACCAGACGATCCAACCTTAATCAATGAAGATTTTGTCCAGTACTGTTATGTTCCGTGAGAATACAAAACAGATAAATGTTGCATGGTTCTTCCCTTAAGGACCTTGGTCTAGCTGAGAAACAAAACTAATGTGTATTTTTTTAAAATTACTTACTGACTAGGATACAGTAAGCTAATAGAATGTGGAAAATGCCACAGGACAAAATTATCCAATTTCTTTAATAAATAAATGGTATGAAATTACAAAAAGAGGGTTCTTTTATATATTAGAACTTAAGAGACAGTCAAAAGCAACTATGGGATAAGGAGTTGAAGGGAACCTTGTTTAGAGCTTGATCTAAATAAACCAATTATAAAGAGACATGGGGAAAATTGAACTTGGATTGGTTATTAAATAATATTACGTGTATTGTTGATTTTGTTAGATGTGGTAATGATATCATTATATCTTAGAGATAAATTCTGAAATACTGACAGGAGCAGTAATATGGAAGACTTATTTTAAAATGGGAGCTCTGGTAACATAGTGCCTAAGGCACTTGACTGCTAACCAGAAGGCTAGCGGTTCAAACCCACCAGCCACTCCTCGGAAGGAAGGTTGGGCAATCTACTTCTGTAGTGATGCTGCCTCGGAAACCCAAGGAGCGGTCGCTATGAGTCAGGTCCGACTCAACGGCACATAACAACAACAACAAATTTTAAAATAGTACGGAAAAAAATTGTTAAGAGTAAATGAATTAAGAACAGCATATTATTGATAATGGTTAAAGCTAAGTGATATGTCCATGGGAGTTTATTGTACTATCCATTTACTACATTTATGTATGTCTGAAACATTTTGTAGTAAAAAGGGTTTAATTTTTTTCCTTTGTTGATAAAGCACTAACTTAATTTCTGTGTATAATATAAATGGTGCAGTCATGGTTCAGTGAAGCTCAGTGTGGCATGGCCTAAACAGAATGTTACTACTTCTAGCAGGGACCTTGAAGGGACCACTGAATTAAACCCCCTCATTATACAGATTAAGAAACTGAGGTCCCCTGAAGGGGAGTGGCTTGCCCAAGGTCACATTGCTAGTTAGTAGCAGAGCCATTCTTAAAATCAGGTCTTCTGATTTCCAGATTCCTATTTTGTTCTACTTTTCTTACTTACCACTCTTTTTCTTTCTCCTTTATTATGACACTCTAAAGAGTTTGGGAATTTTAAATGAACTCAATGTGTGCATACATTGGTCACCTTTTTTTGTTCATTTTCCTCAGAATCTGGCCAACCTATTTGTGGAAATGGAATGGTAGAACAAGGTGAACAGTGTGATTGTGGCTACAGTGACCAGTGTAAAGATGAGTGCTGCTATGATGCAAACCAGCCAGAGGGGAGAAAGTGCAAGTTGAAACCTGGGAAACAGTGCAGGTACTTTGCTAATTCCAGTAATGTTAGTGTTCCTGCAGAGTCACCTGAAAAACCTCTGTTTCACAGATTTAAAACCAAGATTTACAATTGCATATAGTTTTGACATTTTGTCATTATTTGTTTACTTTATTTCTCTGGAATAGGATTGGTTAATGCCAACTGTTGGGAGATTGAACTATTTATAGTTGGAATTTGTGTGATAGATGTTTAAAAAAGGACATCAAACTATAATTTGTAAAAGACACATTTAGTTCCTAACTTCAAAAATACCACTGTTTTTCATATTTTTGAATCTTTAAATATTAGGTAATATAAAGTACATACACTTTTGTAACTTTGTGTCATTGTTTTACTTATTAAATTACTTTGGTGTTTAAAGATATAATAGGGCATTATATGTATAATACTTTTAATGGCTGGTGTATGTGTCATTGTTTTGGCTTAAGCAATAAATATGCGAAGAACTGATAAATTAGCTAATGTTATGAAGTAATTGAAAAACCTTGATAACCTGGCTAATATTAAATCCATTTCCTATTATAACCTTTTCCTAAAGGCTAATAGAGCAAGAATGCTGAATATAGGTAGTGTGCTTTGATTGTAAATAAGACCCTTAATCACTTTTGTAGGTCTTTTTAGAATGTTCAAATTTAGTAGCTTCTTATTCAGTATTTGAAGTAGTATATGACTAATATACTTACTTAAAAGATGAAGTTTATGATGTAGGTACTCGGATTGTATCTAAGCACCTAGGAAACATCCTAGTGAGTTACTCTGTTTAATCACTTAATGTTTTTTCCAGTCCAAGTCAAGGTCCCTGTTGTACAGCACAGTGTGCATTCAAGTCAAAGTCTGAGAAGTGTCGAGATGATTCAGACTGTGCAAAAGAAGGAATGTGTAATGGCTTTACAGCTCTTTGCCCAGCATCTGACCCTAAACCAAACTTTACAGACTGTAACAGGCAGACACAAGTGTGCATCAATGGGGTAAGCATTTAGTTTTATATACTTTTTACTTAATTTAATAAAACCTGCTTTTTCAGTATAATTATTTCCTGACACTTAAAGCTTCCTTGTTAAAATAATTAATCTTGCTGCCTGTTTCAATAATATCCCCCTTTTATTCTTCACAAAGCTATGAATACATCAGATGGCATAAATGTCTTGTGGTGTTTGATTAGTTACATATCTTTCATTTTTCCAGCTACATGTGTTTGATATTCTCTAGAGAAACATAGTTGTGCAACTAGGCATGTGACTGTTTCTATACCACTCTTATGTTTTAATTAATATTTCAATAGCCTAAATAAAAGAATTCTTCTGGTCATTTTCTCCGAATGTAAAGCTATTTATGCTTTCTTCATTATGATGAAAATTTTATTTGTCTTTTCTTATAAAGGAGCCGTATAATCAATGTAAAATTGATGTTTATCTAATCTGTCTTTGCTTTTGTTTTATTTAGTTCTCTTTTTTAAATTTAAGTTGTCATTTCTTTCGAAGATTTACTATCTTGTACTTAATTCTATGTGTTTATTTCATCACTCTCTGATGAAATCTATGCTTTGTAGGAAAGACTTTCATTAAATAAAACTTGTATTTCTACTGAACTGTTTTGGCATTGAAATCTTGGACCAGTCTATCACTGAATAATAGGTTTGACTGAGGAAGAATAAAATAACTTTTGTCTTCTATCTTTCTTCCAGCAATGTGCGGGTTCTATCTGTGAGAAATATGGCTTGGAGGAGTGTACTTGTGCCAGTTCTGATGGCAAAGATGATAAGGAATTGTGCCATGTTTGCTGTATGAAGAAAAGTAAGGCTTTTAAAGTATAAGAGTATAAAATCTGCTTCAAAACCATAATTTTCTCCTATATCTCCTAAAAGCATAATATTTGTATCTTATAATATCTTGTAATATTTAAGATGAGTTACTGATGATGTTAACCTGTCCTAACTAATGAAGGTCTATATAATGTGTCATGGTAATGATTTTAGGCAATTTCTTTTTCCCTCCCTCCTTCTATCCCTGTCTCCCTACCTAGTTGACTTAGGTAAATCTGATCTTCAACTTATATTTGTTACTTCTTTTCCAGTGGAACCATCAACTTGTGCCAGTACAGGCTCTGTGCAGTGGAATAAACAATTTCGTGGTCAAACCATCACCCTGCAACCTGGATCCCCTTGCAATGATTTTAGGGGCTACTGTGATGTTTTCATGCGATGCAGATTAGTAGATGCTGATGGTCCTCTAGCTAGGCTTAAAAAAGCAATTTTTAGCCCAGAGCTCTATGAAAATATTGCTGAATGGATTGTGGTAAGTATAGTTTTTATTGATGTTGTTGTTGTTGTTGTTGTTGTTATGTGCCCTCGAGTCGAACCTGACTCATAGCGACCCCTCCTTGGGTTTCCGAAGCAGTATCACTACGGAAGTAGATTGCCCCATCTTCCTTCCGAGGAGTGGCTGATGGGTTTGAACCGCCAGCCCTCTGGTTAGCAGTCAGGTGTCTTAAACACTATGCTACCAGAGGTCCTTTTATTGATACAGAACCTTAAATTATTTTGACCATAATTTTAACTTGGTCAGAAATTGCCAATGTTATAAGAAAAATTCCTTTTTTTGAACTTTTTATACTATAATCACTTTATTTGAAGAATGATTTTTAAAGTTCATAACCCAAGATACTATTTTCTTCTGAAGTGATCAGAATCTCCACATGTGTATCTTACATAGATTGGTTAGTTACATGATGGGAATCTTATTTTATTCTACTCCCTAGTTCATCTCTTGGATGGGTTACTCCTCCTGTGCTTGGTCCACATAATTAGAGCATTTTCATGAGACTTTTTCCTTGAATTGTTTTAAGCCCTTTAGACTTCTATTATTTCTCCATTGTTTCCGTATGATAGAAAGCCAGCTGTAGGTTTCACTTTGTTGAATGGAACAAGAGAGATGAAGGAGAAATTAGTGATTTTCTGAAGGTTTTCTCTGATTTATCATTATAAATTCTGGGTCTTTATCATGTCCATGACAGGAAATGTTGAAAAAGATCAGATCAAATAAAGAGCCTTTTGCAGATTTGTTAATGATTGTGGATGTTCATCCAACATAAATCCACTGAACTATATTATTTTTTAAGCCTGTATTTCTCCATTTAAGTTGTACAAATGTTGAATTACCAGACGTTTTCTTAAAGGATTGCTGAGAGTGACTATCTCAAGTCACTTAAATATTCATGCTTTCTAAGTGATTACATTAAAACACCAGTAGGAAACTTGCAGGTGATGTATTTGAGAATGTGCTATACCTGAACTGAAGCTAGTTTGCCTCAGATGTTGACTTAAAATTCAGGCCCCTTCCTCAAATGATTTCTTTTATATTCAGGATTGAGAATGCCTTCAAAGCACAACAGATATTGCTGTGTGGGTTGTCAGTCATGTAATAACATTCTACAGTAAAAATTTTGGAGTTACCACCAAAGTTAAAATGATATTTATTATCCATAAACCAAACCAAAACCAAATGCACTGCCCTCAAGTTGGACTTGACTCATAGTGACCCCTCCTTGGGTTTCCAAGACGGTATCACTATGGAAGTAGATCGCCCAGCCTTCCTTCCGAGAAGTGGCTAGTGGGTTTGAACCATCAGCCTTCTGGTTAGCAGTGCCTTAAGCACTACGCTGCCAGAGCTCCTTTATTATCCACAGAAAGATTAATAGTTTATTTGTTAGAATATGTAATATTATATATGTAGTGGGAGGATCATTGAAATTGGATTCTGGGGACTTGAATTTCAAACCAAATAAATACGCAGTTGACTTAACCTACATCTCCTAAAAGCATAATACATGATACGTTTGTAGTCCTGTGCTTGGTGCATAATCAGTGTTCAGTAAATATCTGTTATGTTGAAGGGTCCCCTTCTGGCACCATAGTATAGTGAAAAGGACAGGCTTGGGAATCATAAGTCCTGCTTCTGGCATTGATCACATCTGTGATTTTGACCAACTTACTTTTCTTGGCCATTGTACTTTCCTGTTTTTAACTTAGATCTGGTGTCCGTCTCCCCCCCCCCCCATCTCTGGCAAGAATGAATTGGAATCTGGTGTACTTGTCTGCTGTAGAAGACAATATGTACAAACAAAAAATCTAATTAGGATCTCAAAGTTTTGTTCTACAGAGTATATGCTGTACCAGAGATGTTAGATTTTCCAGATAGTAAATCATATCATTTGAAAATGGTATTTTTTTCTTTTCTCTAAATTCTCTAGATTTTAACCCATTAAGTTATTTAGAATTTCAAAAGCTCATTTATTCCTACTTTTAAGTACTTAATGGAAATGATTTTTCTTTTTCAATGTCTGTTAATGCAGTGAATTCTATAAGGCAATTACCTTTAGTATCATTATTGCCTTCTTGTAATAAACCATATTTGTGGTATATTATTCCTTTAAGAGGAGCTCTGGTGGCATAGTGCCTAAGGCATTTGACTATTAACCAGAAGCCTGGTGGTTCAAAGCCACCAGCCGCTTCTTGGAAGGAAGATTGGGCAGTCTACTTCAATAGTGAAGCTGTCTTGGAAACCCAAAGAGGAGTCTCTATGAGTTGGATCTGCCTCAGCAGCAGTGAGTTTGGTTTGGTTTTGGTTATTCTTTTAAGAGTCTCTGAATATTGCACATGGTTAAGTGCTCAACTATTAAGCATAAGGTTGGTGATTCAAACCCACCTAGAGGCGCCTTGGGAGAAAGGCCTAGCAGTCTGCTTCTGCAAGGTCACAGTCTTGAAAACCTGATGGAGTGCAACACATCAAACAGACTCAACAAGAACTTTTTTTTTTTCATCTTTTAAAGTTTTGCTAAATTCTATTTCCTAGCATTTTACATAGACTTTTTTTTTAAACTTTTTATTATGATTTGGGTGAAAGTTTACAGAGCAAATTTTTTATCCATTTAGCAGTTCACGCACATTTTGTTTCTTAACATTAATTTCTGAGCTTCCTCCCTGTACAAATGCTGCCCTTCTGATCTCCCATGGTTGGTTGTTGTAAGGAGTGCACCTTGCTGGTGTAGTTGTTCACCTCCTAGCCCTATCTGTTATTTGGCTGAAGGTTAAGCCATGGGAGTGAGTTCCAGGCCTGAAGGGTTATATAGAGACCTTTTCTTTAACCTATATTCGTTCATGTGTTAGAACTAAGGATTTAGTGAAATGCCTCTTAGAGTGATTAGCAACATCCAGTCTCTTCTTGTGCTCTGATATTGATTACTCAGTCACTTTTATGTTTATGTGGGTTTGCCTTGTGTGTGAAATAGCACATGCTTTTATTTTATGTCATTTGTTGACATTCATGTTGTAGTTGTCGTCCATAATGCCTGAAAAGTACCACTAGGCTGTTGATGCAATTGTGGGCATTAATCAGGTCTAGCAGTAAAGTAACTTCTATTTCCTTTCAAATGATTCTCATTTGAGTTTGTACAGATTTCACTTTCAAAGCACAGTTTATTTTTCAAGTCAGGAAAAAAGTGTCCTTCTAGTTAGCAATACAGGTTATTAGGATGCTGTGATGTCAGAAGCTGTGAAAGAAATGACAGTTTACTGACTTTCTCATGGTACGTGGTGGCTTTTGTCTCCTTTCTGTAGTATACTTTAGTAACTTTTCTCCTCATGGAGGATAGAGTAGGAAGAATCTTGGTACCATTTTGCTGGTACCATGGAATTGATGAGTTAAAGGCTTCTTATATAGACTTTTACTTTCTTTTCTGTAGAAAAATTATTACTGCTTTGTGTCTGGCCAGGAAAAAATGATAAACATACCTTGGATTTATCAAAGAGTCATCAAGTCCTTGACAAGTTGGAGAGCATTCATCAATAAATCTGTTGAGACCCTGTTTCATTATCTTCTTTTCAAATAAAAAGAGCCCTTAAATAAGGGCTGAGGGCATTAGTTACTCTTTTTCAGTTTCTTCTGTAGTTGTTGATGTGTTCAGATAGTATACATCTTTTTGTGTTAGGGAGGAGCCTTGGTGGTGCAGTGGTTAAGTGCTTGGCTGCTAACTAAAAGACCAGTGGTTCAAACTCACCAGCAGTTCCATGGGAGAAGGATGTGACAGTCTGTTTTCATAAAGATTTAAAGCCTTGAAGATCCTAGGGGTAGCTCTATTCTGTACTATAGTGTCGCTACAAGATGGAATGAACTCAGTGGCACTAGGTTTGGTTTTTGGTTTTGGTTTTGTGTTAGGGTTGACATTGTAGAAAACTATCTTTTACCTTCCTTTTTTTTTTTTTTTTTCTCCCAAAACTTAATGTAGTCTCTCTCCCGTTTTAAATAATTGCCTGTTATTTTGTGCTGTTTTTCCTTCTTATTTGCTCAGATTCATCAGGAATTTGTCTTGTTTTATTATTTTGATAACAATCAACTCACTTCTCATTTTCAAACAGATTTTTGCTTTCATATTATACTATAATTTTCTGAACCCAAATATTAGGTATCTGGTATTCTTTAAATAAAAGATTTAGGGCAGTGTTTACCAAGAGCCTCACACAACACTGGTTCCATGAGATGCTTTATTGGTTTTGTGGTCCAGTGAATCCAAGAAACACTGCATACTCTAATTCCCTTTTGGAGATTTGTGAGAATATTGTGATAAATCCTGTAATACATACATCCATTTAACTTAATTTTTCAAATTTACCTGACCCTGGAAACCTTTATCCATGTAAGCCTTATTAAACCCTAAAATCCTTAGATTTGTTTGAGGAAACATAATTAATAGCAGTATTTTTCAATCTTGATTGTACATGAGGATCACCCCAGGGCTTAGACCAGTTAATTAGACTCTCTTGGGATAGGGCTGAGGCAGCTGGGTCTTTTAAAAGCTTCCCAGCTAATTCTGATGAGGAGCCAGATTGAAAACCATTCATCTAGAGCAGGAGTCAGCAGACTATGGCCGGTGCACCAAATCCAGTCCACTGCCTATTTGTCTAATAATGGTTTTTATCTTTTAAGTGGTTGGGGGGAGAAAACAGTATTTCATGACACATTGAAAGTATATGAAATTCAAATTTCTTTATCCCCTAATAACATGTTATTGGAACATAGCCACACCCATTTGTTTACATATTGTCTGTGGCTGCATTTGCACTAGGACAGAGAGTTGAGTAGGGAGCTCTGGTAGCATAGTGCCTAAGAGATTGAAGAGCCTACAAAGTGTAAAATGGGTTTATGTGGGCTTATAAGGAGCTCTGGTAGTGCAGTGCCTAAGGCATTTGACGACTAACCAGAAAGTTGGTTCAAACCCACCAGCCACTCTGCAGAAGGAAAACTGGGAAATCTACTACCAAAAAGATTTACTGCCTTGGAAACCCAACGGGGGTCATTATAAGTTGGAATCAACTTGATGGCAGTGGGTTTGGGTTTTTTGGTTTTTTTTGGTGTGTGGGCTTTTACAGGCATTGTTTGCCAGTCTCTGATCTAGAGTTGTTTGATCTAGAGCAGTGGATCATAACGTGTAGTCTCCTAACTAGCAGCATCGACATTACCTGGAAACTCCATAGAAATGCATGTACGAAGGCCCATCCCAGACCCACTGAATTGGTCGATGATGGCACATTCTGAAGTTTGGGAACATACATTTTTTTCCAGTATTTGCACTATAATGACTTTCTTTTATAATGTTAACCGATATTTCTTACTTTGTCAGGTCCTGATATGTTGAAAATGGAAAGTGGCTGTGGACCTCTAGAGTCCTTCAAAAGCCTACTAAAATTGGCCATGTAGCTGTCATTTATGAAACTAACAATAAAGGTGCAGTAGTGTAACAAGGTCGTTAGAGTATTGTAACAGGGTTATTACAGTATTGTAACATAGGATAAGGTTTTAGTGTACTTTTCCTGATGAATGAAACGGATTTCTTAAACGTTAGCATTTATATGGAAAACAGTAAAAATTGTGTATATTATCTTAGCTTTGAAGCTCTGATATTTACATTTCCCTCCAGTGATATATTTTCCTGTTTGCCCAGACTTAGCTTAGAAAACCAGTAAGTAGCCAAGTGCTTTCTGTTTGGCAGATTGATGTGAAAAGTTGGTACATAGGATCTTGAAGGATAGGAGAGCATTTAGTCAATGTCTAGCCTATAGTGTCTTTTGCAGGTTAGAGAAAAAACTTTCTGTTCTTACAGCAATGGCATAATCTATATCACAGCAAGGAATTGTGACCTCTTCATGGCCTAGTGAGCCACAGAATTCTAGAGTGCATTTGCTGAAGGCGGGGGGGCGGGGGTTTAAACACTGGAGCAGTCACAGACAGGATTATACAATTGACTTTTTCTGCCAAAAACCAAACCCACTACCATTGAGTTGATTCCGACTCGTAGTGACCCTTTCAGGACAAAGTAGAACTGCCCCATTAGAGTTTCTATGGCTGTAAATCTTTACAGAAGCAGCCTGCCTCATCTTTCTTCTGCAGGGTAGCTGGTGAGTTTGAACTACCGAACTTTTGGTTAATCACCAATGCCTTAACCATTGCACCACCAGCAGATCTTCAGAAACGTAAAGATAATTGTATGTCTGAAGAGACTTATGTGCATACATCCCTATCCCCACCCTCATCCCTTGCCCCATATGCACGTACACACTCACACTGTTTTTTGGGGAGGGTAATAACCATTTTCTCATTTAGTTAACCAGTGGGTCCTTTTTGTTTATTTAGATTTTTAAATAAAAATTTATAATTAGTACATAATAAATTAGTAAAATGTGACCTTTTACTTGGTAGTTTTTTACTACTTTTTTCTGTATTTTGTACTTTTGGCTATGTAAATGACTATTGAATGACATATACCTGTTTCTTATGTATAATTATTTTCTGCAAGTTGATTTAATACTTGTTCACTTCTGTTTTTTTGTTTTGTTTTGTTTTTAACTTTTGGTTGTCTTCTCATTTATCTCTTTAAGTTTCACACGAGCCTGGCACACAATTTACAATCATAAAATGATTGATAAGTGATAGGTAGCTCTCCTTTATTTCAGACTCTAAAGGTAGATAAATTATGATCTTTTCTTTTAAGATGAATCATAATATTTTTCATTTACCAGCCTACTTGGTATTCTTTTCCTGATTTTATTGTCTACTGTATATAAAGAGGAGCTCTGATGGCATAGTGCCTAAGGCATTTGACTGCTAACCAGAAGGCTGGTGGTTCAAACCCACCAGCCACTCCTCGGAAAGAAGATGGGGCAATCTACTTCCATAGTGATACTGCCTCGGAAACCCAAGGAGGGGTCGCTATGATTTGAATCGACTCAATGGCAGTGAGTTGTTGTTTTATATAAAAGAGAGAACATGCACCTTAGCATTTACCTTGTTGTTGTTGTTGTTGTTGTTGTTATGTGCCGTCAAGTTGGACCCGGCTCATAGCGACCACTCCTTGGGTTTCCAAGGCAGTATCACTATGGAAGTAGATTGCCCCATCTTCCTTCCGAGGAGTGGCTGGTGGGTTTGAATCGCCAGCCTTCTGATTAGCAGTCAAGCATCTTAGGCATTATGCTACTAGAACTCCCTAGTATTTACCTTACTCTCAGATAATTCTCTTCTGAAGGGACCATTGGAAAAAAACCTCTACCAAAAGTGACCATACTCATTAACACCCAAATCATCATCATTTCATTTAGTTTTTCTTGCTGTCTTCTATCTACTATCTACTACCACATCCTGTTTCCTCAAAGACTAAATTCTGAAAGGCTATTACTTTCACTAAAACATCTTAAGCTTTGAGCTTCTGAGATATGTAGTTACCTAGAAAAATTGGAAGGATGACCAGAAATGCTGTGCTAGAAGGAACTAGATCTCAATGGCCCAGGTACCATATTTTGGTGGGAGTAGGTCCTCTTGATCTTTGTTTTCTGCAGAGTTATAGCCGCTGTTAAAACTGGACTTTCACTCTCTAATGTGCTTTTTTTACTGCCACGCTACATGCATTTCTCTTTATTTAAGACAAGATACGTACTGAAAACTAGTGTTAGTGGTATTAGAAGCACAGTTTTTATAGTTTTGTCTCTGTTGCAGGTGCCTTGACACACTATTTGGATGTGTAGATAATCTAGAAATAATAAATGAGCTCTTAGAAGTATTGTAAGGTCAGTATTTAGAATAATGATTCACTTCTAATAACCAGTTTAACAGGTTTTTTTGTAAGCCAGATAATGAGGTTACAGGAAATAACTTCAAGGAGCTCCCAGTCCATTTTGGGATAAAGAAGACAGGAACATAGAAATACAATTGTAGTTCTGTATGGTGTTTTCACAGAAAACCAAAGAATATGTTTGGGTATAGTCTCTTTAAGGAAGTGATGCCAGAGCTATGTTCTTAAGGACCAAGTAGTAGAGGGTATAGGAAGATGTTTTATGCAGAGGGGCCACATGCAAAAGTCACATGGGTATGAATTTTTCAAAACATGTTTTTCTACTGTTTTTCTTTTGAGAAATTTGATTATGCTTAATTGACAAAATAAGTCATTCAAAAATAAAACTCTCTTTCATGCAGTTTTCCTAACATGAATTTCTTGTGTTTTTCCAAAATTTATCTGTACCACTATCAGAATGTACTTTAAAAAAGCAGAATCATATCATATACTTTGCTGCACTTTTGTGTGCTTAAGTCCATCCCCCTCCACCCTCCACTTAATGATCTGTTTTGGAGATCTTTTAAGGTAATTTTTTAAAAAAGAATTTTACGTGGAGGAGTGACAAGGTCAATTCTGAATTTAGGTAGTCGTAATACTGGTGGCCATGTGGAAGAGAATTTTGAGAAGTTGAGCAGGGAAGCCTAGAAGGAAGGAAATAAGTTAGAGAATAGAAAGACCTTTAGGAATAGAAGGGCATTTCTTAGAACTAGCCCATCAGCCTGAAAGCAGTAGGAATATCCTTGACTTTCCATATTCATTTGATTGTATTAGGGGTGATAACTGCCTTCCCAGAGGGTATTTGGGAATTTGTAGTAGTTGTCAAAGTAACTGGTGGGTTCTGACATTTGGTGTATGGGAGCTGATGTTGCTAAACTCTTTCTTTGTTCAGAATGGTCCCATTACCACAAATGCCAGCATGTCCTTACTAACAAATGCTCATTATTATCATTGATGTGCTTGCTTAAGATGCAGTTGCCTGAGCCCTACCCTAGAACAACTGAATCAGAATCTGTAGGGTCGTGGCCTGAGAAGCTATGTTTTTCAATAAGCCTCCCAGATAACTCTTAGATCTACTTAAAGTTGAAAACCATTCCTTTACCATGTGAGTGCTGATTATTTGAACAGCCTTTCCCAGCTATAAGAACCTTTCTGCTTTCAGTCACATACTCCAGCATTTGCTCAAACTCTCAGGTAGGTAAGTGGGATAGTTAGATGGAACAAAGAAACTAGTGCTGAGTATATCTATATCCTTATTTTTCTTTATCATTATAGAACAAGGGTTGACAAACTGGCTGGCCTGTGGGCCAAATCCAACCTGCCACTTGTTTTTGTAAATAAAGTTTTATTGGAATACAGCCACACTCATTTGTTTATAAGTTGTCTGTAGCTGCTTTTGCACTGCATGGCAGAGTTGAGTAGTTGTAACAGAGACCATAGTGCTTGCAAAGCCTAAAACACTTCTTTCTGGCCCATTTACGGAAAAAGTTTGCTGAACCCTGGTAGACTCGACAGCAGTGAGTTGGGGTTTTTGTTTGGTAAAGACCAATAATTCTTCATCTTGGGCTACAAATGGAAGCATTTCAAAAGTTTAACACACATGACTGATGTCTGGATTCTTCTTCCACCCCATTTAAGTAGTCTGGGATTCTGTGCGGGTATCTGAGTTTTAATAGCTCTCCAGGAGATGCAAATGTGTAGCCAAGGCTGAGAACTACAGGTGGTATTGAGTGTGGAATGTCCTGCTAACAGTCCAAACTGGTGATTTTGGTTCTTTATGTATTTCATGGGAAATTCCCAGGTCGTGGAATATTCTCTTAAATGAGTTTTTCTAGCAATAATCAACAATAATTATATATGTATTATAACAGTACTGTGTTAACCTAATGAGAAGGCTCACAGTTTTAAAGTTGTAAGTATTTTGTGTGATGGTTATTAGTATGTATTATCTTAAAATATAAGGAGCTCTGGTGGCATAGTGGCTAAGGCATTTGACTGCTAATCAGAAGGTTGGTGGTTCAAACCCACTAGCCACTCTGTGGAAGGAAGACAGGGTAGTCTACTTCCATAGAGATTGACTGCCTTCAAAACCCAAAGGGGGGGGGTCACTATGAGTTGGAATTGACTCGATGGCAGTGAGTTTGGTGTTTTGTTCTTAAAATATGAACATTGGGGAACTGCAAAATACATAGCATTTAGAAACAGTAATTTTTCATAAGTAAGAATATACCAGTAATTTTTAAAAGGTTTCTATTTGGTTAATTGATTTGCTTATTATAGTTACGTTAATAGTGAAGCTTTTGGTTCCTTCTTAGGCTGGGTAGACTTTCTGTTAGAATGTATATATCCTTCTGTTTTTCATATTTAAAAAGACAAGCATTTAACCTTTCCCTATAAATAAATGTATATGCACACATATATTCTGTAATAGATACTGTACAATAGATAAGATGAAGACATATATAAAAATAATTTCATAACAGTGGTTTGTATGTTAAATTCCAAATGAAGTGGAGAAATGAGCAGGAAAAGGGTCCTCAGAAGAGATTGATTTCAGTTTTAACTTTGATAAATTACAGAAATGTAGGTTGAAGAGTATTTTAAAATCTACCCATTAGTAGAATTGAAAGCAAGTTATATACCGTCTTAAGCCACTGGAGAGTATAAAAGCAAGCAAAGCAAAGTCTATAGAATAAGAAGCAAAAAAAACCAATACTCAAACCAGAAAATATTTAATAATACGGGAAAATACAGTGTAACAATGCATAGGAAAATACAAAACTATATGCAGGATGACCCCAGTTTTGCATGTTTGTTTTTTATGTGTATATGACAAACAATTATATATAGAAGAAAGACTGAAAGGAAATAAGATTGGGTGGTTTCATCTAGAAGGAAGAATTATGAGTGATTTTAATTTTTTTCAAGTGGAAACATCTGTTTATTTCTAGGCTCATTGGTGGGCAGTATTACTTATGGGAATTGCCTTGATCATGTTAATGGCTGGATTCATTAAGATATGCAGCGTTCATACTCCCAGTAGTAATCCAAAGTTGCCTCCTCCTAAACCACTTCCAGGTAAGAGAGCTTGAACAGGTAAATGTTTTTATCACTTAGCTATTTAGCAGGTGGAACTGAATGAGTCTTCAATAACTAATTTTATAGTATTTTCTCCTTGGGAATGAGATTACTGGATGAATGATTTAGTTGATGTTTAACTGTGCTATTTATTTAGTTGATGTTTAAGCTATTTACCAATCCAGTCTAGCCAGTTAACAGCTAATCTATCATGAGTATCTAAACAATATTTTGATACATATTTTAATGTTAGTACTCTTGAGATATATATTTTATGACATTTAAACTTGTTACCCCCAAGGAAAATGTTTATAGGGAAATACAGACCCCAGTCTGGGAGAGTCTTAGGGTAGAAGCTTCCGACAACAGATAGGTACAACCCATTATCTTCAAGATTTTCCCTCTACCCTTTACCGAGACTCAGCATTGGGAAGAAACCCTCTTTAGATTAGCTCTGGGGATTTGGAATAGAAAAAAGTAGGAAGCAACTGCCCAGATCATTTATTGCCCCCTCTCTGTGGGCAATCTACTTCCATAGTGATACCACCTCGGAAACCCAAGGAAGGGGGTTGCTATGAGTCGGGTCTGACTCGACGGCAATGAGTTTGGTTTTTTGGTCTTTGTTTCCAAGGTTTTTCTGGCTTCTCTGTGGCCCTGATTTTATGCCTCAGAATACCTCACCAGAACCCTGTTCATAAGGGGTGTATAAACCCAAAAAACAAGCCCACTGCCATCAAACTGATTCCAATTCATAACGACCCCCATAGGGTTTCCAAGGCTGTAAATCTTTACTCAAGTAGATTGTCCCATCTTCCTCCCACAGAGTAGCTGGTGGGTTTGAACCACTGACCTTCTGGTTAGCAGCCAGGGCAGTTGCAGGGGAAAACCAGAGATAAATGTAGCAGTTCCTCTTAGCACCTACAGCCTTCCAATGATGCCTCTTGCCTCATTGGCAAGGCTAAATCCACAAAGTAATTAAAAACTAGGAATTTCTTATAAGTTTTATTTATAGTTTCTTCCTCCAGTTGTCTCACTTCATTTCTCTGTCTTAGAGGTAGAGATCCCAGTAGATATCTTGGTGGAAATCAGGAAATTTAATTTTTATGGTGTTGCTTTTCCTAGATTGACATCATCACTCTGGAATTTATGCCAATTTTTTAGGGATTTCCAAGGGCCATGTGACACTGTTTAAACACTTATCAATTATGATCTCATTCAGTGAAACGATTATTTTACTTGTGTATTGATTTTATTTTAAGGAAATAACACTTCCAAAAACTTTTAAAAGATGAGCTGTCATTTATTAGTCCCTCACAAAAAGGTCTAAACACTTTCACATGAACTATCATATGATCCTCACAACAGACTATGTAAATTAGTTAGCATCCCTGTTTCACAGGTTAGGCATAAGGCCCAATCTGAGGTTAAGACACTTAGAATTCCTGATATTAATGTAGATTCATCCAGTACTTCTGACTGTGGAGCATTTGAAGTGTATCTAGTGTCAATTGGAGCTCTGGTCTCAAGGAGCTCTGGTGGCACAATGCCCAAGGCATTTGACTGCTAACCAGAATGTTGGTGGTTCAAACTCACCAGCCACTCTGCAGAAGGAAGACTGGGCAGTCTGCTTCAGTAAAGATTTACCACCTCAGAGACTCAGTAGGGGTTGTTGTGAGTCAGAACTGACTTGATGGCAATGAGTTTGGTTTTTGCTTTTAGTCTCAGTTGAGATTCTAAGTATAGAATACATCTCGGACTTTGAAGATTTAGTATGTAAAAATGAATATAAAATATTTTATTAGTAATTCTTTCTATAGATTATGTGTTACAGTGTTAATATTTTGGCTATATTGGGTTAAATAAAAAATAAAAGTTAATCTCACCTGTGTCTTTGTTACTTTTCTTATTAATACTATACTAAATATGTTGTACTGTGGCTATACTAAATGTTTTAGTATTACATATGTTGCTCGTACTCTATAGTTGGCAGCCCTGGTCTCCAACCTTTTTTATTTAAACAATTTTTTTTTTTTTTTTCAAAGCTAGAAAAGCTCATTGTCTGTCTGTCTTTTGTTTTTGACTCACAGGCACTTTAAAGAGGAGGAGACCTCCACAGCCCATTCAGCAACCCCAGCGTCAGAGGCCCCGGGAGAGTTATCAAATGGGACACATGAGACGTTAACTCCGGTTTTTGCCTTGGTTCTTCCTAGTGCCTACAATGGGAAAACTTCACTCCAAAGAGAAACTTATTAAGTCATCATCCCCAAACTAAACCCTCACAGATAACAGTCGAAGAAAAAATGGCAAGAGATCGTGTCCTCAGACCAGGTGGAATTACTTAAATTTTAAAGCCTGAAAATTTCAATTTGGGGGTGGGGGGGTGGAAAAGGAACCCAGTTTTCTTATGGACAGATATTTTTAATGTAATGGCACAAAGTCTTAGAATATTATTATGTGCCCCATGTTCCCTGTTCTTCGTTGCTGCATTTTCTTCACTTGCAGGCAGGCTTGGCTCTCGATAAACTTTTATCACAAATTGAAATACATATTTTTTTTTTTTTTCAACTGCCAATCAAGGCTAGGAGGCTTGACCACCTCAACATTGGAGACATCACTTGCCAATGTACATACCTTGTTATATGCAGACATGTATTTCTTACGTACACTGTACTTTGTGTGCAATTGTAAACAGAAATTGCAATATGGATGTTTCTTTGTATTATAAAATTTTTCCGCTCTTAATGAAAAATTACTGTTTAATTGACATACTCAGGATAACAGAGAATGGTGGTATTCAGTGGTCCAGGATTCTGTAATGCTTTACACAGGCAGTTTGAAGTGAGAATCAATTTCCCTTTTTCTTACGATGGAGTTGGTTCTGATACTCATTTTATTTTTATGAAATGGCTGCTAAGAAGAGCACATGAGTTACTATGCTGAAGAATGCAGGTAAAGAAGTGTTGTGCAAACTGGACATACGCAGCATACTACTTCAGAATTAGTTCTTTATGTAAATGTCTGATTTCTGCTTATTTTAAATTTTCTAATTCAATTCCATTTTTGAATTGATAGGTGAAATTTTGTTCATGCTTGGTAGAAATTATGTCAATGAAATGATTCTTTTTATTTGTAGCCTACTTATTTGTGTTTTCCATATATCTAAAGTATGCTAATTATGCTTTTGTTTCTGTCTGATATGGAAAAGAAAAGCTGTGTCTTTATTTTATCAAAATATATGAACATTTTTTTTTAGCATATCATCATTGATCATTGGTAACCACTAAAGGAGTAATTTGCTCAACTAGTAGTTAAAAATTGTAGATAGGCCTTCTGACATTTTTTTCCCTAAAATATTTTAACAGTAATGGAGGTGAAACAGCACAATGTCCCATCCCAAATTTATTTTTTAAACAGATGTAAATAATTGGCATTGTAAAGAAAGAAAGCGAAAGCATTTAATGTATTAACAGGCTTATTGCTATGCAGGAAATGGAAGGGGCATTAAAAATTAAGCTTGTGACATATTTATTGCTTCTGTTTTCCAACTACATCACTTAAATTAGAAGTAAACAGCTATAATTTTCTTGGCTTCACATAGAAGGCAAATTTAGGAAAGATGGAAAAGATTTTTTTGTTTGGGCTTTTTTTTTTTTTTTTTCCTTACCTTTTTTTCTTAAGAGTATAAGGTTTACACAATCATTCTCATAATGTGACGCAAGCCAGCAAGGCCAAAAATGCTAGAGAAAATAATGGGATCTCTTCCTTGTAAACTTGTACAGTACGTGGTGACTTTTTTCAAAATACAGCTTTTTGTACATGATTTAGAGACAAATTTTGTACATGAAACCCCAGATAGACTATAAATAATTCTAAACAAACAAGTAGGTATATATGTATGTAATTGCTTTTAAATCATTTAAATGCCTTTGTTTTTGGACTGTGCAAAGGTTGGAAGTGGGTTTGCATTTCTAAAATGGTAACTTTTATTCTGCAAGAGTTCTTAATAACTTCTTGAGTGTGGTAGACTTTGGAACATGTAAATTTTTTGCTTGTAATGTTATCCTGTGGTAGGATTTTGGCAGGTACACACTGCCCTATTTTATTTTGAGTCTAAGTTAAATGTTTTCTGAAACAAGATATGTGCACTGAACTCTTTCCACTACAGATCAAGATGTGGTAAAACAAAAGGATCAAGACAGATGAGATCTAATACTACTGTCAGTTTAATGTCCACTGTGTTTTATACAGTATCTTTTTGTTCACTTTGAAAATTTTTACTAAAAATTGCAAAAAATAAAGTATTGTGCAAAGATGTAAGGATTTTTGAAACTTGAAATGCATTAATAAATAGACTTGAAATCAACTTGAAGGTTCCATACTCCTTGAACTTTAAACTATCAAAAGCAGCTGCCCACAAGGTGACTTTTCCTTACTAAGTGAATTCAGTTGTTAAGCAGAAAGAGGACTGTCTGTTCCCACAGAAATATAGCTACCTTTATTCCTAGTTCGGAGTCCATGTAGAAAATGTGTCATTAAATATCACTATTAATATAGAGGAACATTTAAAAAACACCCTAGTAATCTCAACTGCTTTACATAGTTTGCAATCAATATTCAAAGTTTTTTTCTTAGTGGAAGAACTGAGTCATTTTGGAAACTTGTAGTCTTATTTATAAATATTTTGCATGGTTCTGAATGCCAAGTACCTCATTTATTTAAAATATCTAGGTTTATGGTAAACATTTTGAAGTTTTGAGCCAACACTTTCCTGCTTTGTCAAATTCATAGCAAATAAGGAGACAGTGGACATTTAATGTTATCTAGAAAAGGAATTGGGCAAAGAGAATGGAAAATGTAAACCCAGGATGCTGCTCTGCACAGGATAATCTAACCTCAATTCTTTTACTTTATTTCATTTTTTAAGTCAAAGTCAGGTATAAATAAGTACTATTTGTTAAATGAGTAAGGGTGAAATATTTTTTTTTTTTTTTTAAATTTTGATTTGGGTGAAGATTTACAGAGCAAATTCACTTTGCATACAGCAGTTCACATATACTTTGTCGCATGTCATTGACCACAGTTTACCACAATGCAACAGCTCCCCTCCCACTTCCTCCCCATAGTTACTTCTTCCCAGTGACCATCCCTCCATACTCTCCTGCCACCTGAGTTGTCTCCTGTGCATAAGCAGCCCTTACTTCTCCCATGATTGTTCTCTCCAGGGCGTGTGTCTACTTGAGGTAAATGTTTAACTCACATGCCTGTACTTTGTTTGGCTGGAAACCACAGTTGTGGGTTCAATTCCAGACCTGAAGGGCAGCTAGGGGCCATAGTCTCAGTGGTTCCACCAGGCTCTATTGAACCAGCAAACCTGGTCCCCACCTTCTTCTTTTTCTTCTTTTTTTTTTTTTTTTTCCTCCAAATGATTTTGAGTTTTGTTCCACATTGTTCTCCCTCTCTATGCAGGATCTCCTACATCCCTTCCAAGTAGATGACAGTGGTAGCCGGGCACCATCGAGTTCTTCTGGTCTCATAGTTGTACAGGTTGCAGATTGGATGGTGTACCAGTCACTAGGAGTGATTGTTTCCATTAACTTTGGTTTTCTTCTTTCTTCTTGACGAGGAGAGACCCATCGTTGCATCTAGATGACAGCTTGCTAGCTTTTAAGATCCCAGTCACAACTCACCAAAGTAGGAGGTGGAACAATGTTTTGTATAGTATGTTATGCCAATTGAGCTTGATGTCCCCTGTGACTATGGTCCCAAGCCCGCAGGTTCAACTACTCGGTCGCTGTGGGTAGCTGGCTGTGACCAAGCAGTGACCACAACCTTGCCCCTTGTCAGCTCTGCTATACACCTGGGGATTCTGATCATTCACATAAACTTCTAGGACCATTGTCTGCCAACCCTATATATGATCTTGGATACACTCCCCATTTAGACATACCTAATTGTTTAGCCTGTCCACCTATCTGTCTGTCCATATACCCATGTTTGCCTTCACTGACAACTCAGTACTGTATATGCAAAAGGGTTCATATTTGTTGTCTGTACTGCCCATGTACCTCTCTATGTCTTTCTCATTCTCAATGCTGCCATATTGGTCACTCACATTTGGTACATTGCCCTTCTCTTCACCCAAATCAATATTTATCTATCTAACAGCATTCCCTCCCCTCCCCTCCCACCCCTGGTAATCAACAAAGAAAATTTCCTTCAATAGATAAACCTTTCCTTAACTTTCACAATAACAGACTAATACAATATTTGTCCTTTTGTGATTGACTTAGTGACATAATTTTTAAGATTAGTTTGTTAATTTAGGACCATCAAAATGTATGTTTATTTATAAAACATCAATACTGAATAATTCAGATAATTGCAGAGCTGTTATTTTTATTTAAAATTGAATGCTGAAATTTTTATTGTTCAGAACATCCTTCTCCCCCTACTTTCATAAATTCAGGCATCTCACAAAGTCAGCCACAAAATAGAATAAGATTATTACAGTTTCTGGAGCTAATGTTCCCTATTGTGTCATGCAATTTTGGGAAGGACTTATTTAAGGAAAAGACAACTTTATCTGATCAATCTTGTTTTTCTGAAGCACTCTAAGGCATTTGACTGCTAACCAGAAGGCTGGTGGTTCAAACCCACCAGACACTCCTCAGAAGGAAGGTTGGGCAATCTACTTCCATAGTGATACCGCCTCGGAAACCCAAGGAGGGGTCGTTATGAGTCGGGTTTGACTCCATGGCAGTGAGTTTGGTTTTGGTTTTGTGCTTTTGGTATTTTATCTTTGTTATATTCACAGTCTAATGAAAACTGAAGATTTATTCAAATTGAGCAAACTGCTCTTAATTCTTGTCTCTGTCCCTTTATTCTGTTTAAAACCTGATCATTATTATTTCTCCAAAAATGGGATAGATGTCCATGACACCTGTGAAATTGGGGGTACTTTTGTTTGAAAAGATTTTTTTTAACTTCTCTTTTAATTATTTCTAATTGAAGGTATAAAAGTGTTGTTATGGATTGAATTGCATTCTCTAAAAAGATATGTTGAAGTGTCCTAACTCCCAGTACCTGTGAACATGCCCTTGTTTGGAAATCAGATCTTTGAAAATGTCAACAGTTAACTCTAGGTCTTAATCCAGTTTGAGTGACATCCTGATAAAGAAAGCAGATACAGAGAGACAGGGGAAATGACCACTTGAACATGGAGTTAAGCTGCAAGTCAGGGAATGCCTGAGGCTACCAGAAACCCTGAGACTGACTACAAAGATCTTCCCCTACTATCTTTGGAGAGAACATGGCCCTGCTGATACCTGAATTTGGGCTACTGGTCTTCAGAATTGTGAGACAATACCTTTGTATTTATAAGGCACCCCAGTTTGTGGTGTTTTGTTATGGCAGTCTAGGAAATTAATACAAGAATCAGTATCCTACAGGCATACCTTGTTTTATTGTACTTTACTTTATTGCAATTCGTAGACTGCATTTTCTACAAGTGGAAGGTTGGTGGCAACCCTGCATTCTAGTCGATTGGTATGATTTTTCCAACAGCATGTGCTCACTTCATGTCTCTGTCACAGTATTTCAAATTTTTTTCATAATGCTATTGTACACTTAATAGACTACAGTATAGTATAAACATAACTTGTATATGCACTGGGAAACCAAAAAATTTGTGTGACTTGTGATGCTCACTTTATTATGGTGGTAAACATAACTTGTATATGCATTGGGAAACCAAAAAATTTGTGTGACTTGTGATGCTCACTTTATTATGGTGGTCTGGGACCGAACCACAGTATCTCCAAGGTATGCCTGTAAATGTATTACTCCAAAGCAGAGCTGATACAGGCCATTTTCCAGGGTACAGGAGGAGATATTCATTGTCCAAATTTAAAGGATAAAGGTCTTCCAAAACTAGAGCAAATTGGGTATAGTTTTAAAGCAGCTGTGAGGGACAGTTTAAAGAGGCCACTAAAGTTCTAAGAAATTATAGTTTTCTGAAAGCATTTCTGACTTTGAAGAAACTAAAAAGATAATTAGTCTGCCTCAGAGAGCACAGCTTCAGTTTTAACATTTCTGACTTTGTTCTTGATTAAAAACGACTTCCGTTTGAGTCACTTTTCCATTTACCACAAATTTAATTTTCCCGTTATTTTCTGTATCCAACCCTTTGTATTATTAGAATCCAAATCGAGTCCTGTGTTCTATATTGTGTTGCTGTATTATTGTTTGTATGTCTTACATATGTGCACATATGCACTATTTTCAGTAGAAACTTACGTATTTTATTATTGATCATCTTTGTGAATGTCTGTTCTCTCCTATTAAAGCAATGGGATGCTAAGTACAAATGGAGGATTGACAAAGTATTTAACTAATATGACAGAAAATTGGGAAAGGAAAGGAGCATTGTCCAACAAGAACAAGGCACGTTAAAGAGAAGATGACAAGAATAAAATTTTGGAAGCTGGAAAGCAGGTGGAGGAGTGGTATCTGAAATGGCAGCCCAGGAAAGCTAAATCCTAAACCCAGTGGAAACAGAGAAGCAGTCTAGTTTGTACTGTTTAATATTTTGGGGTATATCTTTCAATACTTTTCTATGACTGTGGTGAAAGGCATAATATGTACACTTTTGTAACACACCTTTCTTATTTAACATTACATTGATATCATATCTTTATCATTTAAATGACTAAATATTTTATTCTCTGGATATATTGTATACTTTATACTTAACCAATTTCCTGTTGTTTGGACATCTGGATTTGTTCTGGTTACCTAGTGCCCCTCTGACAGGAATATGCAACAAATGGGATGCCTTGAACAAACAGGAGTTTATTCATAAAATTGAGAGGCTTTAAGTCCAGGTTCATAGTGCCAGGCTCTAGGGGCTATGTGAAAACCTCTTGACCTTGGGCTTTAGCTCTGCCTCTTGCTTCCAGCCCACTGAAGCTAGCGGCATCTCTTCACTCAGGCAGCTAGTGGCTGCTGAGGCTAACAAGCCCAAGGTTGACAGCACAGTCCCAATGTTACCAAACCACAAGGCAGGCCATTAATTCAAGTCCATTGTAAGTCCCAAGGTCAGCAGAGCATGGCAGGCTGCTGAACAACAATGTGGCTACATACAGGGTCCAAGCGTGCCATAAACTAGAACCCATTCCCAAAGCTGCTATATACGGGAAGCAGACCACATACCCAAAGGCACTCAGCAGCTCACAGTAGATTCCACCATGGAGTTGATTACCAGTCTCAGCATGGGGAATACTATGTCCAGCTTCCCAGCCACTCAACCAAGCCCAGCCAAGTTGACACACAGACTTAACTACCACAAGATTGTTTCCAGATTTTTTATTATTTTAAACAATCCTACAAGGAAAATTGTAAGCCTATTAATAAAATAAGTTCCTAAAAGTGGAATTGCTGCTGGCTTAAAGACTTTTTAAAAGGTCAGTGATTACAATTATGAAATTGTCTTCCAGATATATGTACTAAGCTATACTCTCACCATTAGCATTTAAGATTATTATTATTATTTTTAAATTTGAGAGCCCCATGCTTAAAAACTCATGTATGCACCCTCGAAAGTTTATTGGAAACAATAGTAGAAGACATCTGCCTAACTTTGGACAAAATTCTAATTAAAGTCAAATATAGTGCCCCACTTGTGGTCTCTAATTTTTTTTTTTCCCCCAGAGGAATCAGATAGTTAATTCTAGATCTAGGTTAAGAAATGTGTAAGAAGAACCTAGAAGATACTCTGTCATACTGGAAATCAAGGGAGCTAATAAAGATTACTGGAGAACCTGTCAAAAAAAAAAAAATCTGGGAGGCACTTTAAAGATATTCCCACTGGCCAAACATGGAATAATTTTACATCAGTAAGGATAATATCTGCCAGAAATTGAAACTCATCATGTGGGTTTAACTGCATGAATTGATAATTTAAAAAAAAAAAAAAGTTACCTTTGGAATATGCTTTTAAAGAAATAGTCCAGCTAATAAATGAAAAAGGAATGATAGAATTAAGATATCGCCATCCAACTCCCTAGTGGCATAGTGGGTAAAGTATTTATTTGGCTGCTAACCAGAAGGTCAGCAGTTCAAACCCACTAGCTGCTCCATGGGAGAAAGATGAGGGAATCTACTAGTGTAAAGATTTACAGCCTTAGAAACCCATTAGGGGTTGCTGTGAGTCAGAATCGACTGGATGACTCTGTGTGTGTGTGTGCGTGTATATGTGTGTGTGTGAATAAATGGACTAGACAATGTTCATCAATTAGCAGTCAGACATTCTGTGAGTCCCTTGGTGGCACAAATGGTTAAGTGCTTGAATACTAGCCATTTGAACCCACTCAAAGGCTCCTGGGAAGACATGCCTGGTGATCTGCTTCCAAAAGGTCACAGACCTGAAAACCCTATGGAGCAGTTCTGCTTTGCACACAACACAGGTTGCACTCATCGGGTCATGGTGAGTCAGAATTGACAGCAACTAACAATAATGACGTCCATATACCACCTAGAAAACAGTCCTGCTGGAAAAATCCTGACCAGGCCTCCAGGTCTAACCACCACTTTACTAGAAATACAGGGGACAGAGGAACATGTTAAATGATACTAAAGGGATTTCATTAGCAAAATTCAGACTCTGGACAAATGACCCATTTTTCTCAACAACTAAATTGCAATGAAGGAAAAAGAATTAAAAGAGACTTGAGAGGCATATCATAATTTGTGGACTTACTTGAACAAACTTAAAAAATGAGAATTGGGGAAATAAAACTGGATATTTGATATTAAGGAATTTTATAGTTATTCTTAGGTGTGATAATATTGTAGTTACGTTTTTAAAAGAGCCCTTGTAGAGATTCAGATTGAAATACTTCAAAATGAAATGATATTATGTCTAGAATTTGCTTAAAAATTGAGAGGTTGGAGTAATGATAATGGGTAGGGGATGAGTTGAAACAAGATTGGCTGTGAGTTGACAGCTGTTGAAGGTGGGTGATGAGTACTTGGGGATTCATTATACTGTCTTCTCTACCTGTGTTTATATTTGAAATTTTACATGGAAGTATTTTAAATGTGAATAAAATTTATATAGAATCTAATTACTGTTGACTTTAGCAGTAATTTATGATAATGGTCTTTATTCTTAATAATTTTTTTACAACATTTTTTTTAATTGGTCTCTAACTTGAGCCAGTCAAACTAACATAATTAATTATACTCTGCTCCAGTTCCAATGAGTGGTTAATTGAATTTGGCCTGCTATGGTGTGCTTGAAGCTATTGGTCACTCAGCAGTCTTAGCAAGCATCCCTCCTTACTCGCTGGTTTTTGTGGGGCTTGCTGACTGTTTAAGAAAAATGCTTATTTTCTGCTAAACATCTTGGGAAGAGTAGTCAGGTTATCCACATTTAACCTTTGTGTCTTATATTGGAATAAATATAAAGAACCTCAATACAGTAAACTAGATTCTTCTACTCTTGTTAAAATGATAATGATCCCTGGAGGTGGAAATGTATCTTAAAAAAGAGATCCTGGAATTGTTTCTTCTCAGTGTAAAGAAATTAGAAAAATTTGATGGTGTAGGTTGTCTTACATAAAAAGTATTTACTGTGTGAGTTTTAGAAATCATTTTGGAAAGGTGAAGGCCATTTGTTAACAGAATCGACTTAAAGGCAGTGGCTTTTTATTATTATTATTCATTCTAAATGGATATTTTATCCATTTCTGCCACCCCCCCCACCCCCGCCTTTTGGGCATGGGAGTTAGCCTTTGTATTTCTAAACACACACACAAAAAAAGAACAGTTTCTACATATTAAGATATTAATATGTTGTAATTTATTTTTGTGTGTGTGCTTGTGGTTAGTGTTTATTTTTCACAGGCACACAGCATCTCTGATTAAGTGAATCTGCTTGTTAACAGTTTTTCCCCTTCTCACTTGAAACCTTATCAGAGGAATTTTGGAATCCTTGGACTCTGATAGATATGCATGTGCTGATATGCATGGTCTGGCTACCTTACTCATTCATTGGACAGATACTTCTTAAGCACTTGGTTGTGCTAGGGCCTCTGCTGGATAATAGAAATATAGCAGTGAATTTAACAGTGTCCCTGCCTTTCTGAGGCTTACTGTCTGGTAAGTAAGGTGGACATTAATCAAGTAATGATTGGAATAAATGTGCAATTCGAATGGTGATAAGGGCTATGAGGGAGAAGTCCTTTGTGACCCAAGAACAGAGAATACAAGGACGGGACTGAGGGAATAGGTGGGAGCTGGTAAGGAAGGTCAGGAAATGCTTCCCTGGGAAAATGATGCTTGAGCCAAAATCTAAAGGATGAAAAGGACTTAAATAGTTTAAGTATGGTTTTTAACAGTGTTGTGCAGTTATATACTGGGCATTATAGCTAATTTTCTTTGGGGAGAGATATTTTTGCTCTTGATTTTATTATATATAAACCATGACATTCAGATTCCTTTATTTTTAAAAATTGTTTTTCTTTTTTTACTTAGCAATGTTCATTTGCTGAATAGCTAACATACTTTGGCAGAATTATATTTCATTATTGTTGGCCTAACAATTTGGGAGTTGTGAAAGTCCCTTGACTTCTCACACCTTGATCTCTGTATCATGACTACCATGAACAGGATCGGGACGTCACAGTGAGTTAGGTGTCCCTCTGATCTCCTGCTCCCTGGCATTGACATCCTTCTGTCAAAGCACATCCACATTGTAGTGTAATCCTGCCTCACCCAAGCCAAGCTTCTTGAAAGAATGAATGATCTACCCTCAGTGCCTACTTCACCTCCCATTCACATGTCAACCTACTGCAATTTGCCTCACAAGACCCCAGAGGCTATGGTCCATGCTCTTGGGGAGTTCTCAGTCTGTTAAAGTCTCCTGCTATTACTCTTGAGTCATCTATTTGTCTTTTCAATTCCATTAAAGTCTGATTTAGGTATCTTGGGGCTCTTTCATTGGGTGCCTAGATATTTATTATGGTTGTGTCCTCTTGTTCCATTGATCCTTTAATCATTATATAATGTCCTTCCTTGTCTCTTATGGTGGTTTTTGTCTTAAAGTCAGTTTTTTTCAGAAATTAATATTGCCACACCTGCTCTTTTTTGATTGCCATTTGCTTGATAGATCTTTTCCAACCTTTGATTTTTAGTCTATTTTTGTCTTTGTCTCTAAGGTATGTCTCTTATAGACAGCATATTGATAGGTTATGTTTTCTTATCCAGTCTGCAACTCTCTGTCTCCTGAATTTTGCATTTAATCTATTGACATTCAGTGTAATTATCGACAAGTATGAATATGTTGCTGTCATTTTGTTATGTGTGTTTTCATATAGTTGTTGATTTCTTTGTTCCATATAATTTTCTGTACTGAGCTCATTTTGTTTATGAATCGTGTTATCATTTCCTTTGTTGCTATTGGTTTAGTATTCGGTAAATATTTGTGCTTGTCCTCTTTTTTATTTTGATGTGAAGGTTTATCTTTTTTTTTTTTTTTATGAGGTCACCCTGTCATTTATAATTTTCTTCCTAAAAATAGTCCATTCTGTCTTGCAATTACCTTGACTTTCTCACCATTTAGAAGTTCTGTAACTGCACTGTTTTTTTCCCTCTTTTTGGTTTGTAGTTGTTTTCCTTTGCCAATTGATGTCTCTGGTTCCCCGTTTACAATCTTGTAAGCTTATTTACTGTGGGTACTTCCATAACTGAGTTGGTTTCTGGGTTATATCATCATATGTGTTAATGGTTGATTGTTGTTTGCTGTTGTTAGTTCTCTGTCCAAATGCGCTCTTTAGCATCTCTTACAAGGTTACTGGTTTTAACAAATTCCCTTAATTTCTGTTATAACAAATTCCCTTAATTTCTGCTTATTTGGAAATCTGCTAATTTCACCATCATATTTGAGGGACAGTTTTGCTGGGTATATAATTCTTGGTTGGACATTTTTCTCTTTCAGGGTTTATGTATACCATCTCATTGCCTTCTCACTTGCATGGTTTCTGCTATGAAGTCAGAACTTAGTCTCATTGGCTGTCCTTTGTAGGTAACTTTTCGTTTTTCCCATGATGCTTTCTGTATTCTTTCTTTGTCCTTGGTTTAGGTGAGTTTGGTGATGATAAGTCTTGGTGATTTTCTTTTGGGGTCTATCCTGTTTGGGGTTTGTTCAACTTCTTGAATGCATATATTCTTATCTTTCATCATATCAGGGAAATTCTGTTCCAACAAATAGTCAACTATTTTCTCTGCAGTTTTGTCTGTCTCTTCCTATTCTGAATTCCAATTACATGTAGGTTATCCCTCTTGATGGTATCCCACATGAACCTTAAGCTTAGTTCATTTTGTTTTGATCTTTTTTCTGATTGATACCTTTCCAAAGAAGTATTGAGGTATTTGTCTTTGATCTCACTAATTCTGGCTTCCATTGATTTGATTGTACTCCTTTGCCCATTCAATGTGTTATCTATTTCTGAAAATCTAGTATTAATCTTTTGGATTTCTGTGTGTAGATTTTGTATCATTTCTAATTTTTCATTATTTTGTCATTTTGTTCTTGTATTGTCTCCCACATTTGTTCTAGGGTTTTGTATGTTTTCCTTAATTTTGTCCATGTTTTCCTTTCTCTCTCAATCCATTGAAGGTACCTAAATATAGTTCTTTAGAATTCCTTATCAGGGAGTTCCAGTGCTACTTCTTCATTAGGGATGTGTTCTGGGTCTGTATGCTGGTCCTTGTTTCTACTGCTTCATCTTGCTTCTTAGTGTGGACTATATGATAGTCTGTTGTCTCCAAGACATTGTGACATTGTTGTATTTATATTTAATTGGTGATTGTATGTTGAAGTCATTTGCCCAAGGTTTTAATTTTCTTTGTTTTGTTTGGATATATCTAGTAAGCAGGGTACTGTGCTCCTCTGTTCACTAGTTGATAGCACTTATGTACTCACCACCTTTCTCCTGGTGGGTGTCATAGAGAATTAGAATGGATGCACAGATCTCTGTTAGCTATTTGTGAAGAGTCAGGCTCATATTGCTGTTGTGTATTATTGGCCAGTTGGTGCAGAAGCAAGAAGTGGCCCTCAGTAGGTGGGGCTGCAGGAGGTGCAGGTATGATTGGGTCATATGGTCACAGTTGCTGTCTCCCACTCAGTTAGACAAAAACAACAATCAAAAAACCACCAAACAAGTAAAAGCAAGAGGGCAAAAAACACCACATAAGCACACAAGAACAGTCACCAAAAAGAAAAAAATAAAAGGGGAAAGGCAATAATGAGATGAAATACTTGAAGAAATACTTTAAAAAGACAAAAGAAATATAAATAGAAAAAGAGAGGAAAAAAAACCCCACAGTATTAGGGGTGGGAGTGGAATAAGAGCTACAGAAGGAGGATAATGAAAATGGGAAAAAAGCAAAAAACAGGGAAGAATCACAAGTAAGAAAATAATGGGAACCAGGAAAAAGGAAGAGGAAAAAAAGGCAAAAACTGGAAGCTGGGAAGAGAAAAAGAATAAAAATGAAGAAAAAAAGTAATTTAAAAACAAATCTCAGGGGGCCAGGGCAGGGCATCCAGGCTCCATCAGAGCACACAGACTGGGATGGAATTCCTGCTGGCCCAGAAGGTGGGTGGAGGTGAGAGATAGCCACACTTCTATTCAAGGTGTGGGTATAAGAGGAACAAGGGAAATAGCACACCTTTCTAGCCATCAGCCTCTGGTATGTCAGGACTGTCCTCAGCAAGCGGAGCCTATTCTTAGGTTCCTGGAATCTGAATGAGAACTCTGTCACTTTAAATATCCAAAATGGCTGAAGCTCTTGCAAATATTCAAAACTGCTGTGCCCTCTTGACAGCCAAAAGGTCCACAGCTCTGTTCGTCTTCCTCTTTACTGTTTCCCTTTTTAGTCATCAGCCACCAATGCAGTCGTCCATGCAATCCCTTGGCAAGCAGAACTGATTTTTAGGTTCTCAGGTCCTAACACCATTTCAGAAGCTCTGCTGGCATAGTGCCTGAGGCACTTGACTGCTAACCAGAAGGTTGGTGGTTCAAACCCACCAGCCACTCTGTGGAAAGAAGACTGGGTAATCTACTTTCATAAAGATTTACTGCTTCAGAAACCCAAAGAGGGTCATGATGAATTGGAATCAATTCAATGGCTGTTTTTTTTTTTTTTTGTTTGTTTGTTTGTTAACACCACTTGGAAATATCCAGACTGTCTGTGCCATCAGGAAGCCTGACATTCAGTAGTTCTGTTTGTCTCCTTATTCACTCTTTTCTTCCAGGTTCTTCTACTAGTTGGAGTTTAATCCACTTCTGTATCTTTCCTTTCAAAGCTCAGGGCTCCAGGATTATCTTCTGTGTCAACTGGTTTCTATTCACTTTGTTGAAGAGGGTCTGTGTAGCTTGTCTGTCTAGTCTGCCATCTTACCGGAAGTCCCTGGAGAGCTCACCATCGAGGGGAAATAAACCAACAATTACAGTGTAGAGGGGTTCATGCTAGAAGCCATACAAATACTGGGTGCTCCGGAAGCTCAGAGGTGATGGAAGAGATCAAGGTGACTTCCCAGAGATGGGCATGAACTGAGCTTTAGAGTTTCTTTCAGTAAAGATTTGCTCTAATCCAAGTTTACTGCCACAAGCTTTTAGAAATGATGTAACTGAGGACAGTTTCTTGGCTCTTTCATTCTCTCATGCCTGTGGCTATGCTTTTCCCTCTTCCTGGATTGCCCCTTCCCTCTTCAGTCTCCTATGGGATTGCACTTCATTATTAATCTCCATTTTCTTGAATTTGGCATAGTAGGTGGTTTAATGAATCTATTATAATAAAGGGTATGTGCTTTGTAAATATGGGCTGGAGCTGATTTCATAAGACAGGGACAAAAGTTAGTCTTATTACATGTAACTAACACCATAATTCTAATTTTAAAAAGTAACTGATTCTAAATCCCCTGCCAGCACAACCTCCTCCCTTCATCCCCTAAGAAAAAAATTTCTTTTAAAGTTTTAAATGCACTTGTATTTATAGAATATAAAACGTACTCACCACATTTTGCACAAATGGGGGGGGGGGAGTCTTATTTTGAGGCATGTAGGTAATACATTATAACTCCTGGCAAGAGAAGAAATGGATTCAGAAAGCTTAGATTGGATATTAAATGGAGACATTCCAGTTTCTTTGTCTATAAAAGAGTGTTTTATTCGGCTAACTCATCTAGATATTTTTACTTGACTAAATGTCATAATGACAGGTGGAAGTTAAACATTTTGAAGATGGTGTTTCCTGCAGCAAACCTCAAGGTCAATATTTCTCATCCCCCCCAGCCCCCCACATAATTCTAGTTTCATAGGTTTTTAAGAAGAATTTAGGAAAGAAGAAAAAATATGGGGGGAGGGATAGATCCCAGGGTCCAATGTTTTAAATTGTGATTTTAGGTGAAGTTTTATGGAGCAAATTGGTTTTCTGTGCAACAATTCATAAACATTTTGTGATAACATAACAGCGCTCTTCCTCCCTGTGTTTACCATTTCCCTTTGTCATTCTTTCCTGTTGCTTCCTGCCTTCTGAGCTTTATCCCTGGGCAAATGCTGCCCCTTTGATCTTGTATGGTTGATTGTTCTAATGAGTGTCCACCTTCTTGGTGTATTGTTCACCTTATAGGTCTATCATTTGGTGGAGCCACGAGAGTTGAGTTCAGTTTCCAGCTTGAAGGATGTCTAAGGGCCACAGCCTCAAGGGTTCCACACTCTTCATCAGGTCTTTTTTTTTTTTTTTTTTTTTATGATTTTGAGTTTTGTTCCACATTTTTCTCCCATTCTGTTCAGGACCTCCTATTGTAATCCCTTTCAGAGCAGTCAGCAATGGTGGCCCGGCACCATCTAATTCTTCTGGTCTAAGGGTCATAACAAATGGGGTTCACATGGTCCATTTGTCTTTTGGATTGTCTCCTTGCATCTTTGATTTTCTTCATTCTTCTTTGCTCCAGACAAGGAGAGACCAATAGTTGCATCTTAGGTGGCTGCTCACATGCTTTTACGATCCCAATTGCTACTTACCCAAGTAGGATGTAGAAATAGGTCTTTGTGAAATATCATATGCCAGTTGACCATAGTGTCCCCCAAAACTATGGTCCTGAGCCCCCTTGCCCAGTGGCTCATTCCTTCAAAGTGTTTGGTTATGACTAAGAAGTTTTCATAACTTTGCCCCTGTAAGGTATTGCTTTTAAAAATTTAATCTGCAACTTCCCGTGAGCCTAATATTATTACAAAACTAAAGGTTAAAACATTTTTATTTTATTTTTAAAAATTATGTACTCCTTAAGAGTCTCTAATATTCCAAAAGAATCTTAATAGTATGCAGTGCCTCAAACTCAAATCTCCAGCTGTTTTCTCCCCTTTAGATTTTGGAGTTCTGTAGAGCATATTTTAGGTAAACTGCTTAGATAGCTGGTACCTTTGTAGGATCACAGGGCAGGGACAGGTTCTTCTTACCCCAGGAAGTCTCACCAGGCTGTGAGTCTCAGGTCTGTTACAACACTTGACACCGACAGCGGATGGTTTGCAGAGATTTTGAGGACAGCCTTTCAGCCTGCTCCTTCACTCTTGTAAGTAGCCCTACTTTCTGGGGCACTCATTAACAACAGTTGCTAGGCACAGTCATCTCCAGTTTTTTTTGATCTTGCAGCGCATACTTAAAAATCTTGAGTATGTACTCCTAATATGGAAATGTTTGTTTATAAATTATATGACTCGATAACTACACTGTTACTATGTATGTTCTGAAATATTCAGAAATTGGTGGTTCAAACCCACCAGCCACTCCTCGGAAGGAAGATTGGGCAGTCTACTTCTGTAGTGATACCACCTCGGAAACCCAAGGAGGGGTCGCTATAAGTTGGATCTGACTTGATGGCAGTGAGTTTGTTCTTTTATAGATAAAAATATTGGAAGTTTTATTTTTTCTCACATTTCAGTGGATCATTTTGCATACACTCTGGTGTACAACCCACTTCGTAAACCCCTGGTTTAAGAAACAAAACCTACATGTCTTCCAAACCTCCCCCATTGCTGGGTTAAGGATGCTTTCCAGTGGAACTCCTGCAACTATTAAAGAATGCAGCCCGATTTCCCAGCAAGATGGCGGACTACACAGAAAGACTGCACAGACCCTCTTCAACAAAGAAAAGGGAAACCAATTAACACAGACACAGAAAATAACCTTGGACCCCAGAGCCTTGAAGGGAAGGGTATAGAAGTGGACTAAACCCAACTAGCAGAAGAATCTGCATGAAAATACCAAAAAAGGAGACATACGGAGCTGCGGTCTGGCAACAATCCTGAGCAATCTTGATGGCACAGACAGCTTGGAGATTCCTGAGTGGTGGTAGGACCTAAGAATTAATGTAAAAATCAGCCTGCTAGCCAGGGACTGCACAGAGGACTGCTCTGGTGGCTGGGGAATAAACGGAGAAGGTGAAGAGAAAGGCGGGTCGAGCTGTGGACTTTGGCCGGCCCGGAGGGTGCCGCCATTTTGGAGGTTTAAAAGCAGATTGACTATTTTGGATATTTAAACAGACAGCACTCTCGCAGATTCCTGGGGCTTAAGAACATGTTCTACAAGCTAAAGAATTAGGTATGTCTAAATGGAGAGTGTATCCAAGATCATATATACGGTTGGCAGACAATAGGCCTATAAGTTCATGTGAATGATCAGAATTCCCAGGTGTATAGTAGAGCTGACAAGGGGCAAGGTTATGGTCATTGCTTGGTCACAGCCAGCTACCCA
>NW_006921602.1:19843032-19854325 GCF_000298275.1 Orycteropus afer afer
AGACAGCCCAGGGGGCAGGAGTGCATGGAGGGATGGACACTGGGAAGAGGTAACTATGGGGAGGAAGTGGGAGGGGAGCTGTTGCTTTGTGGTAAACTCTGGTCAATGTCATGAAACAAAGTATATATGACCTGCTGTATGGAAAGTAAATTTGCTCTGTAAACCTTCACCCAAATCACAATTAAAAAGGAAAAAAAAAAGAATGCAGCTACCTCTAGATACTGATATCTAAAGAATCTAAGATATAGTAAGTGGAAAAAGCAAGTATGAATACAGTAAAACCAAACTCATTGCCATCGAGTTGGATTTGCCTCATAGTGACCCCCTCATTTGGTTTCCAAGGCAGTATCACTGCAGATGTAGATTGTCCAATCTTCCTTCTGGGAGTGGCTGGTGATTAATATAGTATGTATGGTTAAATTTCTTGTATGTAAAGGTTTTTTGCTTTGTAAAAAATACATATTCATAGAAAATGTTTAGATGGATACATGAAAAATGTTATTGCTGAGCACTGTGATCGAGGGATTTGGGAAAGGAAAGGGATTTTTAATTTTTACTTTATACCTTTCCATATTGCTTGATTTTTTTAAATAAACATATTCTTTTATAATAAATAATTTTTAAAATCACTAAATATGTTATGATGTGAACTATGTTACAATGCATTGTAAAGATTGTTGGAATTGGGTGATGGGTACATTGGGTTTCATTATACTGTTTTTAACTTTTAAGTATATTTGAATATTTCCATAATAGAAAATAAAAACAAATGCGTTATAAATAGATTCTACAGAAATATGCCATATAGTTAACGGTGATTATCTTGGAAGGGATGGTATGAGGGAGAGAGGAAGATTTGAGTAGAACTTTGGTACCTTCTACTCTTCCTTCCCTCAAAATGTTCTGCTTTTTATAGTGGAAACACAACCACAATACAGAGTTCTTTGTGCAAAGAATTTAATGTATAGACAGGAATATGAAATACCTATTTGACTTCTTAGATACCTGTTAGTTTCTAAGAAGGTATATAAAATGAATGTTTAATGTGTAGGTCTCAACTGTTCATGTTAAAATCTTGAGGACTGTTCATAATATAAGAGAATTCTTGAACTTTTTCTGTAATAGAACAAACATGCAACTCCAGATCATAGCCAAATACCTCTGCAGAGTGCCAGCAGCATCACTGAGGGTGCAGCTACCGTCTGCCACAGGTGATCTGCACTAATAGCTGGCTGATCCCTAGGCTCTCTAACTTGAAAAGACTATGTGGTTAGTTTTGTGGTTTATTTCTCTAGAATCTATTTACAATGCATTTATTTTTATTTTTTATTATGGAAATATTCAAATATACCTAAAAGTAGAAAATGTTGTTGTTGTTATGTGCCATTGAGTCAGACCCGACTCATAACGACCCCTCCTTGAGTTTCCGAGGCGGTATCACACGGAAGTAGATTGCCCAGCCTTCCTTGTGAGGAGTGGCTGGTGGGTTTGAACCGCCAGTCTTCTGATTAGCAGTCAAGTGCCTTAGGCATTACACTACCTAAAAGTAGAAAATAGTATAATGAAACCCAATATACCTATCACCCAACTTCAGCAATCAACATTTACGGTGTTACCATCTTAATGTAGAATGAGTCACTGGGTGGTGCAAATGGCTAATGCACTTGGCTGCTAACTGAAAGGTTAGCAGTTAAGTCACTAAGAGGTGCCTCAGAAGAAAGGCCAGGCAATCTCCTTCTGAAAAATCAGCTATTGAAAATCCTCTGGAGCAGTTCTCTTCTGATACATACGGATCACCATGCGTTGCAATCAATTCAACAGCAACTTCTTTTCCCTCCTTAGAGTAGCGAACTATAGGTCTCACATGGGGTCCAAGAGAATCAATATGTACAGGATGTTTTTGGTTCTGACTGCAATGCCAGATTGCAATCATAGACAATAAAGAACCTATAACAAGAGATGATGAGGGTGTGACCTTGAATAAGTTAGCTATGCTCTGGGTACCTCATCTATGCAATAAGGGTAGTATTAGTCACCTCCAGGGATTGTGACGAGGAGTAAATGAGCATAAATATTAAGGCACCTTGCATATGATAAGCACTCAAAATGCCAACTATTCTTACAGTTTTTATGTAAAGAACTGCTTATTAAGTTAGTAACGTTGAGCTTGGAAGCAAATTTGCCCTGAATTTTTAAGTATCTTCTCTTCCTCAAGCAGCTACATGGGTAGGGATGATTGGTTGACACAATCTCATTGTGCTTGCCAAGTTTTAGAATGGGCATGTAACCGAATTCTGGCAAGTAAATATGAGGGAATGTCTTTTGGATGATTTCTACTTTTCTTACTCTGGATGTTGTCATATCTAAGTGTGATTCCTGGAATTGCAGCAATCAATTTATTATCAGCCTGAGGATGAAGCCAAAATTAAGGATGGCAAAGCAGAGAAAAGGAAAAACAAAACAATTTACCTTAATGACATTATTAAGCTGCTGATCCAACCATGCCTGAAGCCTTCCCTGCCTTGAGACTTCCTGCTTTGTAATATTTTTAAAAAAATAAATAAATAAATCCTTATTATTTAATTCTGTTGAGTTAGTTTCCAAATGCATCATGTTTTGGTTACTTTATGCTGCTCTAACAGAAATACCTGCTGTATCAGAAAATGGGTGACTTTAATAAACAAGAGTTTACTTTCTTACAGTTTTGGTGGCTAGAAGTCCGAGTTCAAAATGTGAGACTCTAGAGGCTGGGTGAAAGCCCCTCGACCTTGGGCTTCTGCTCTGCCTTTTGCTCTCGGCCCATTGGAGCTGGAGGCTTTCTTCATTCAGGCAGGTGCTAACTGCTGAGGCTGGCAAACCCAAGAGAGATAAGTAAAATGGCACAGTCCCAGAATTATCAAACCACAGGGCAAGCCACTGACTCAAGTCCATTAACAGTTCCAAGATCAGCAGACAACAGGGCAGGCTGCTGAACAATGACTCAGCTACTTGAAGGACTCAAGCATGCCAAAAGCTGCTGAGACCCTTCTCAAAACTCCTTCTATACTGGAAACAGACCATATCCCCAAGGCAGCTACTCAGCTGCTCCAACAGATTCCACCGTGGAGCTGATTACCAATCTCACTGTGGGGAATAACTACATCCACCTGCCCAACTACTCAAAACCAAGCCCAGCCAAGCTGACGCATAACCTTGACAACCACACGTCATAAATGATAAAACCTACACTATAGAAGATTTAGAAACTCTGATGGCATAGTGCCTAAGGCATTTGACTGCTATCCATTAGGCTGGTGGTTCAAACCCACCAGTCACTCCTTGGAAGGAAGATTAGGCAATCTACTTTCATAGAGATACCACCTTGGAAATGCTGAGTTGGGAATGACTCGACGGCAGTGAGTTTGGTTTGTTTTTGATTGTAGAAGATTTAGGATAGATGTGGTGGCATTTGTTCCATCATATTTATTAGCACTATGGAACACAAAAATAAACACAAAGTCAAGTTGTGAGGAACAAGAGGTTCTGGAAAGATCGCAGCTTAGCATATCCTGCCTCCTTTCTACTTGCAATTTAACCTGTCTGCCTCTCCTGATAAATGCAGTTGCTATGTCCTCTAGATAGGCTTCAGGCTCTGGTAGAATTGTGGCAGAGAGTTGGGGCAGGACTGCCTCCTTTTCTGAGGACTGTATCAGCCCTATGGAAAGGACCAGGAGGAAAGATCCTTGTGAATGTCCCTGAGGAGCTGAACAGGTGCATTGAGTTACCTCCCCTCTGAGTCTGGGTGACATGAGGAGACTAGGAAGGGAGCCGAGAGGCTTCTTCCTGGTGCTTCACCGGAAGACTGCCAACCAGTTTGCACTACGCTTGGGCTTGGGGAGTCTGAGATCACTGTTCCTTCTACCACTTTGGGAATGCTGCCACTTAAGATACCCCAGGACCTGGACCAGAGCCTCAGTGAACAAAAAAGTAAAAGATTTCTAATGGGACCCAGCCTAGACTTAGAAGCACAGTTCTCAGTACAGAAATAGCTGCTGGCAGAGTCTATTGCTTGAAACAAAAACATAAGAGAACTTCAGGATATTTAAATGCAGTATATTAAAAAAAAATTATTTTCTGAGATGAAAAAAGGTAATTTTGAGCTAAAAGTTTCAAGAGATTAATTGAAGGAGAATGTTACTATGGATGTGTGAATGAGTGTCCTGGAAGATAAGAGAAAGGTACACCTCAAAGCACAGAGCAAAAATACAAAGAGATACAAATCAGGAGATAGAAACCCATAAGGGGGTAGGGAGTGTGACAGAAGAGACAACCAATAATATATGTTGTTGGGCTGAAGAGAGATCTACTGTCACAGAGTTCCAGGAAGGACTGATTATGAAAAAGAAACACTCTTAGGTTACAAGACGTGGGAAAAGTCTTACAAGTCTCCACACAGGAAAAAAAGAAAAAAAAAAAAATTATTACTAAAGACAAAGAATTATCCTGGCCTTGGACTGCTTCCCTACAACACTGGAAACCTCAATGTGGAAGACTGCTGGCCACTGAGACAAAAGGACTGTATGTCAATTGACCTAGTCATACCTGAAACTTGGCCCTCCTGTGCCTTTAATTCGCTCAGTCTTGCGAAAGCACTAAGAATAAGTTGCATTGTTACCAGTGGTTTTTACAAATTACCCTCAGAGTGGATTTCCAGAAGAGTTGGGAAGGGCCAAGAGAATATAAAGTTTTAAGAAACTGTGAAGTGGATCATCCCTCAAATCAGCACCCCTTTGGATACTCAAAGGCCAGAAAACCACACCTCTTTGACTGTAAGTGTTTCTGGGTCCTCTATCCTGTAAAAGTTTCTTTTCCTGAGTTGATCACATCACCATCCTTGACAACTCTTCTAAAAATAATCTGGAACTAAAAACAATAAGTGAATTTCAGGAAATCTGGACACAGGGGGTGGGTGGAAAGGAGGGAAGTAACTGTTCCAAAGGTCTCTTCTGGGGAGGGACTGTAGAACTGTAAGGGAAGTGAAAATACTCTGGAGTTTCACTTTAGGAGTCAAATAGTGGAGGACTGTTTCACTGGGAGAATTGTGTATTTGTTTTTCATATAAAAACTCACTGCCATTGAGTCGGATCCGACTCACAGCGACCCCTCCTTGGGTTTCCGAGGAGGTATCTCTGCGGGAGTAGATTGCCCAACCTTCCTTCTGAGGTGTGGCTGGTGAGTTTGAACCGCCAACCTTCTGGTTAGCAGCCAAATGCCTTAGACACTATATTTATCATCATGAGCAACAGCAAAGGGAAAGTGGCTGGAAATGGAATAGAAATCTGAAAGGGGACTCATATTAATAGGATGGAAAGGGATAAAATCAGATGATCAAACTGCAAAAATAAAAGGAAACCATAAGTAAAATAAGGCAATAAGATTGCAGGCGGTTTCTAGTAAATATGCTAAATGTAAATGGACTGGATTTTCCCATTAAAAGTCACAGACCCCATGATTGACTGAAAATTAATAAATAAAACAGTTATACTCTGGAAGAAAAACATTTAAAACAAAGCCTTCAAAAGTATAAAGTTGGAAATAAAGGGATGAACAAAGATACCAACCAAATATAATGAAAAAGTTTTTGTTGTTATGTGCCTTCGAGTCAGACTCGACTCATAGTGACCCCTCCTTGGGTTTCCAAGGCAGTATCACTATGGAAGTAGATTGCCCAACCTTCCTTCCGAGGAGTGTTTGGTGAATTTGAACCTCCAGACTTCTGGTTAGGAATCTAATGCCTTAGGCACTATGCTATCAGAGCTCCAATAAAAGAAGGTTGGAATAGCAAAAGTAATTATCAGACAAGGAGGAATTTAAGGTTAAAAGGCACTACTCCTCACTTATCACGGCTGTCTTGTTATCAGACGTTTTACATTCATGACAACAGTAAAAAATTCACTATCTGACTATTTTGCAATCTGGGTTTCTGCCCCATGTCCCGGTCAACAGAGCTACCCATGTCTATTAGGCTTGCAGCTGAAACAGCCAGCTCTCCAGAAGGCCTCTTGGTGGTTCCATCCTTACTGCTGAAGCCACTGTTGCAGCTCTTCATGTGAAAGAGGCAACCAAGGCAGATTTTGAGGGAGCCCTTCTGAGAAGGGCCAGTGAGTGGCTGGAGGGACCCAGGAAGAGGCAGGGGAGGTTGCTGCTGCTCCCCTCTACTTAAGAACCCTGGTGAGACAAAGTCCTGCAACAGGAAGGGTACTGGGGGTAATTCGGGGCCTCAGGGCTACAGCAGAAGCTGGCTGCACCCTCCTCTGCAGCCTGGGCTGCTGGGCTCCACTTCCAAGCAACTACTAGTCTCCAGGGTCTCAGCCTCAGATTCCAAGCCCTCCAACACTAGCAGTGTGTTGCTTGTATCTGTGGGGACTTCTTCAGCCTGCAGGATGGCAGTAGGCAGCTGGGGCTGTGGAGGAGGTGGCTGTGGGGGACTTGGGCACAGGTAGTAATCCCCACTGACTCAGCCCTGCCAGTTGCCTAAACCCTAGAGCTGCCAACTGTTCCTCTAGTCCAGCCACTGGATCCCAGGTCTGCTCAAGTGCCAACTCCAATGGCAGGGCCTTCAGGTCCAGAGCACAGCAGTGCCAGGGGCACAATGGTTGCCTGGGTTCCAGGGCTGCCTAGCATCCTTCTCCTCATCTCATGATGCTGATTTGCATAATGACCTGGTCTTTGGAACCTAACCATGTCGATAAGTGAGGAGTGGGTGTATAAGATACTATGTAGCAATATAAAGCATGTTTTATAAAGGAGAATTAGCATCAGTAAACCTATTTGTATCAAATAATGTAAATGCAAGGACAACTTGATAAAAATAAAGCACATAGATTTCAAAACTTTTTTTTTCAAAATCATAGCTAATATATATAAAAAATGAAGATATAGATTTGAATAATGCATTCAATGTAATTTAAATATAAGATATATGGATAATCTTAAGTCTCTCAAATAGAAAACAGGAATTTTTTTTCACATATCTGGTAGAACGTTATAAAAATTGATTATGTGTTTGATCACAAATGACGCTTTTAACATGTTTTAAAAATAAGAGATTTTTGTATCCACATTTTCTGGTCATAGTCCAATAAAGTTAGTGATAATTTAAAAGTGACCAGAAGAGCCTATTTATAAAATATGGAATTCTTCTGGATAACCCTTGGAACAAAGAGGAACATAGAGCTAAAACTGCAAACTATCCAGAAAGCAATAAAAAGGGGATCCATCATGTAAAAATCTGTACTCAGAGGAAAATGATAGCCTTAACATGCCCTCATCACGAAAGAACAATGACTGAATATAAAAGTACTTGTTACTTTTCTATGGAGTTATAGAAAGAACAAAAGGAAATATGAAGAAGGAATTAATATAAACAGACCAGGACTATGGAGAGAAAAGCAAAGTGTCTAGGGCACAAAATTCAAGAAGACAAGATTATGCAAGCGCCATTCGTGGCAACCTAGGCACTCTCACTCTCAGGGTCATACAAGTGAGAGATTGGCACTAAACAACATTGCCGTCTTGAATGTTTGAACTAGATGCCTTGCTTGCCTCACCCGAATGCTGGCCCTGAATATAAAAACTTCCCGCTTGAGGAGAAAAAAACCATTGTCCTATACTTCCTTTTTTTTTTTTTTTTTTTTAATTTAAACTCATAATGACCCAAAGAAATTTATACAACTGTACTTCAATAGCCTTAGGGGATTGGTTCTAGGACTCCCTCAATACCAAAACCCATGGATGCTCAAGTTCCTTATATAAAATAGTGTAGTATTTGCATATAACCTATGCGTATCCTCCTGCATAGTTTAAATCATCTCTAGATTACTTATAATACCTAATACAATGTAATGCTATGTAAATAGCACTTTCCTCTCCCTCTCAGTCTTTGAGGGATTGCTTTCACCAATTAATTGCTTTTCAGGAGCACTCTCCCCCCCCCCTTTTTTTTAAATAGTTTCCATCCATTGTTGGTTGAATCCACAGATGTAGAACCTGAGAATAGGAAGGGCCATTTTGAGTTTTGTTACACAAAACCTGAGAATATGGACGCCAGTACTTGTTAGTATGATCTTTTAATTTTACTAATTTTGTTGCATACTAGAAAAGAGTAAAGTGACAAGTTTTATAGAAATAATTTATTGCAGTTCATTATATATGTATTATATTGGGTTTAAAAAACACTCACTGTCATCAGGTTGATTCCGACTCATAGAGACCTCCTTTGTGTTTCCAAGGCAGTAAATCTTTACAGAAGTAGATTGAACAGTCTTCCTTTCACATAGTGACTGGTGAGTTTGAACTGCCAACCTCTGGTTAGCAGCCAAATGCCTTAGGCATTAGCCCACCAGAGCTCCTTCCTTATATTGGCTTTAAAGAACAGAAATTTATTTTGAGGAGGCTAGAAGTTTGAGTTCAGTGCATTGCTCAGGGGGAAATCCTTCTTTGTCTTTGTCTACTTCAATTCCTCTTAGCCAGAAATCCTTGGAGTTTCTGGGCTTGTAGATGTACCCGCCCTGTGTCTGTATGATGCCATTTTCTCCCTGTGTGTGTCACTGTGACTATTTTTCTTTTTCTCTTTTTTCCTAACTTTTATTTATTTTGTTATTGTTGCTGAGAATATACACAGCAAAGCATACACAAGTTCAACAATTTCTACCTGTACAATTTAGTGACACTGGTTACATTTTTTGAGTTGTGCAACCATCCTCACCCTCCTTTTCTTAGTTGTTCCTCCCTCAGAATATAAACCCACCACCCACTAAGGTAGGTTATTGCTGTTATCATTTTGTTGTTGTTAGGTGCTGTCGAGTTGGCTCCAACTCATGGCGACCCTATACACAACAGAACGAAACACTGCCAGGTCCTGCACCAGCCTCACAATCCTTGCTATACCTGAGCCCATCATTGCGTCGACTGTGTCAATCCATCTCATTGAGGGCTTTCTCCTTTTTCGTTGATCCTCCACTTTACCAAGCATGGTATCTTTCTCCAGGGAGTGGTCCCTTCTGACACCATGACCAAAGTAGGTGAGACAAAGTCTGGCCATTTTCACTTCCAGGGAGCATTCTGGCTGCACTTCTTCCAGAATAGATTTGTTAGTTTTTCTGGCAGTCCATGGTACTTTCAGTATTCTTCGCCAACAACACAACTCAAATGCATCATCCCTTCTTTGGTCTTCGTTAGTCGTTGTCCAGCTTTCACATGCACAAAGCAATTGCAAACATTGTGTCTTGGGTTAGGCACACCTTCGTCTTCAAAGAGACATCTTTGCTCTTCCAACACGTTAAAAAGGTCTTTTGCAGTACATTTGCCCAGTACAAAATGCTGTTTTGACTGATGCTTCTGTGGGTGTGGATTGTGGAACCAAGTAATAGGAAATCTCTGACAACTTCCATCTTTTCTCCATTTATCGTGATGCTGCTTATTGGTCCAATTGTGAGGATTTTCATTTTACGTTGACTTGTAATCCACGCTGCAGACTGTAGTCTTTAATCTTTATCAGTAAGAGCTTCAAGTCATCTTCACTGTGAGCAAACAAAGCTGTGTCAACTGCATATTGCAGGTTATTCATGAGTCTTCCTCCAGTCCTGATGCCAGGCTCTTCTTCATATAGTCCAGCTTCTTAGATTATTTGCTCCGCGTACAGATTGAATACGTGCAGTGAAAGGATACAACCCTGACACACTCCCTTCCTGATTTTAAACTATGCAGTATCCCCTTGTTCTGTTTGAATGAAAGCCTCTTGGTCTATGTACAATTAAGTGTACTCATCTATCATGAGCACAATTAAGTGTTCTGGAATTCCCATTCTACTCCATGTTATCCATAATTTTTTATGGATCAATCAAATGCTTTTGCATAGCCAATAAAACACAAATAAACATCTTTTTGGTATTCTTCTCTTTCAGCCAAGATCCATCTGATATCAACAATGATATTTCTTGTCTCACATCCTCTTCAGAATCCAGCTTGCATTTCTGGAAGTTCTCTGTCAATATACTGCTGCGAGTGTTTTTGAATTATCTTCAGCAAGATTTTACTTATGTGTGTGATATTAATGATATTGTTTGATGATCCACATTCTGTGGGATTACCTTTCTTTGGAATGGGTACAAATATGGATCTCTTCCAGTCAGTTGGCCAGGTAGCTGTCTTCCAAATCTCCTAGCATACCAAGTGAGTTCCTCCAGCACAGCATCTGTTTGTTGAAACATCTCAATGGGTATTCTGTCAATTCCTGAAGCATTGTTCTTTGTCATTTCCTTCAGTGCAGTGTTGACTTCTTCCTTCAGTACCATTGGTTTTGAATCATATGCCACCTCCTGAAATGGATGAACACTAACCAATTCTTTTTGGTACAGTGATTCTGTATATTCCTTCCATCTTCTTTTGATATTTCCTGCATCATTCAATATTTTGCCCATAGAATCTTTCAATATTGCAACTCGAGGCTTGAATCTTTTCTTGAGTTCTTTCAGATTGAGAAATGCTGAGTGTGTTCTTCCCTTTTGGCTTTCTAACTCCAGATCTTTGCACATTTCATTATAATAATTGACTTTGTCTTCTTGAGCTGCTCTTTGAAACCTTTTGTTCAGCTCTTTTATCTCATCATTTCTTCCATTTGCTTTAGCTGCTCTCCATTCAAGGACAAGTTTCAGAGTCCCTTCTGACATCCCTTTTGATCTTTTCTTCCTTTCCTGTCTTTTAAATGACCATTGGGTTTCTTCGTGGATGATGTTCTTGATGTCATCCCATAATTCCTCTGTTTTTTAGTCATTGGTGTTTATTACATCAAATCTATTCTTTAGATGGTCTCTAAATTCAGGAGGGATATAACCAAGGTCATATTTGGGCTCTTAGGACTTGTTTTAATTGTCTTCAGCTTCAGGTTGAACTTGCATATGAGCAGTTGGTGGTTGGTTCCACAGTCAGCGCCTGGCCTTGTTTTGGCTGAAGATATTGAGCTTCTCTATTGCTTCTTTCCACAGGTGTAGTTGATCTGTCTTGTGTACTCCATCTGATGAAGTCCACATGTATAGCCACCATTTATATTATTGAAAAAAGGTATTTGCAATGAATAAGTTGGTGGTCTTACAAAATTCTATCATGTGATCTCCAGCATCATTTCTATCACTAGGGTCATATTTTCCAACTACTGGTAATTCTTCTTTGTTTCCAACTTTTGCATTCCAATCATCAGTAATAATCAACACATCTTGATTGCATGTTTGGTCAATTTCAGACTGCAGAAGTTGGT
>NW_006921602.1:19854425-19860684 GCF_000298275.1 Orycteropus afer afer
AAGGCTTCTCCTTATATACAGGAAGCAGATCACATTCCAAAGGCAGCTACTCAGCTGCTCATGGTAGATCCCACCATGGAGTTGATTTCCAGTCTTATCATGGGGAATAACTACCATCAGCTGTCCAGCCACTCAAGCAAGCCCAGTCAAGTTGACCCACAAACATAACTACTACAAAGGTCTCTTCTGACATCCATTTTGGTCTTTTCTTCCTTTCCTGTCTTTTTAATGATCATTTGCTTTCTTCATGGAGGATATTCTTGATGTCATCCTTCAATTCCTCTGGTTTTTGGTCACTGGTGTTCAGTGCAACAAATCTGTTCTAAATTCAGGAAAGATATAATCAAGGTTGTATTTTGGTTCTTGTGGACTTAATTGTTTTAAGCTTCAACTTGAATGTTCACATGAGCAGTTGATGGTCTGTTGTATAGTCAGCTCCTGGACTTGTTTTAGCTGAAAATATTGACATTCTCTATCACCTCTTTCCACAGATGTAGTCAATCCTGTGTACTCCATCTGGCAAAATCCACATGTGTTTTTAATACGTTGTGCTGCTCTAACAGAAAATACCATATACGGAATGTCTTTAACAAACAAGAGTTTATTCTCTCACAGTTTTGGAGCCCACAAGTCTGAGTTCAAAGTGCACAGCTTTAGGGTGAGGGTGAAAGCCTCTCGACCTGGAGCTTGAGCTCTACCTCTTCCTCCCAGCCCACTGAAGCTGGAGGCTTTTTTCACTCAGGCAGCTGCTGGCTGCTCAGGCTGACAAACAAAAGGTTGACAAGTAAAAACACACAGTCACCATATTACCAAACCACATGGCAGGCCACTGATTCAAGTCCACCAAGAGTCCCAAGATCAGCAAACAACATCACAGGCTGCTAAATGAAGCCTCGGCTACATGCAGGTTTCAAGTGTGTGAAAAGTTATAGACCTTCCTCAAATTTGCTTCTTATATACTGGAAGCAGACCACATCCCTAAAGCAGCCAACCAGCTGTTTCAGTAGATTCCACCATGGAGTTGATTACCAATTTCACCATGGGGATTAACTACATTCAGTTGTCGGCCACTCAAAACCAGGCCCAACCATGTTGACACGCATTAACTACCACAACAGGTATGTTGCTGTTAGGTGCCATCGAGTCATTTCCAACTCATAGCGACCCCACGCACAGCAGAATGAAACACTGCCCGATCCCGCGCCAGCTCCATGATTGCATCGTCACAGCCACTGTGTCAATCCATCCTCATTGAAGGCCTACCCCTCTTTCATCAACCATCCACCTTACCAAGCATCACATCCTTCTCCAGGGAATGGTCCCTTCTGACATTACCAAAGTAGGTGAGACAAACATGTATAGCCGCCACTTATGTTGTTGAATAAAGATATCTGCAATGAATAAGTTGTTGATCTCGCAAAATTCTATCATGTGACCTCCAGTGTCATTTCTATCAACAAAATCGTAGTTTCCAACTACCATGATTCTTCGTTTCCAACTTTTGCATTCCAATCATCAGTAATAATCAACACATCTTGATTGCATGTTTGGTCAATTTCAGACTGCAGAAGTTGGTAAAAATCTTCTACTTCCTCTTCTTTGGGCTTTGGTGGCTGGTGCATAAATTCGAATAATAGTAGTATTAACTGGTCTTCCTTGTAGGCATATGGATATTATCCTATCATTGACAGCATTGTACTTCAGGATAGATCTTGAAACATTCTTTGTGATGATGAATGGCATGACATTCCTCTTCAATTTGTCATTCCCGACAGAGTAGATCATATGGTTGTCTGATTCCAAATGGCCAAGACCAGTCCATTTTAGCTCACTAATGCCTAGTGTATCGATCTTCATACATTCTATTTCATTTTTGACAACTTCCAATTTTCCTAGATTCATACTTTGTACATTCCATGTTCTGATTATTAGTGGATGTTTGCTGCTGTTTCTTCTCATTTTGAGTTGTCCCTCATCAGTAAATGGAGGTCCTGAAAACTTTTCCCCACCCACCATTAAGGGTGACTCTACTTTGAGGAGGTAGCTCTTCCCCAGCCCTGTTTTGAGTGCCTTCCAACCTGAGGGGCTAATCCTCTGGCATTATATTGAGCAGTATTTCAGGATTATTTGTAAAGTTTCCCAGTAATATATTAGACATTGTTTCACTGCTGTTCATAATGTTTTCCCTGGCCAATTCTTTGAAAAGTGGATGGCCTCTCCCTTCTTTCAAATCTTTCTTAGTCTGGAAGCTCCACTGAAACCTCTACACTATGGGTGACCCTACTGGTGTTTGAAATACCTGTGGCATAGATTCTAGCCTCACAGCAACATGCAAGCCACCACAGTAGACAAACTGACAGATGAGTGGTGGGTTATCACTTTAATCCTGTATAAAAGAGTATAATGTTCAAGGCAGACCTATTTTACTAGTTAAGATAAGCTGTTGTTGGTTTTTAAGATGACTTCAGGGGATATTTTTGGTTTAAGGTTTGAAGATTATCTCAGGATAATAGTTTCAAGAGTTCTTCCAGCCTCCATGGCTCCAGAAAGTCTGGAATCCATAAAAATATGGAATTCTGTCCTGCATTTTTCTCCTTTTGATCAGGTTTGTTTTAAAGAATCTTTTATCAAAATGTCCAGGCATGGTAACCAGTCACCATCCAGTCCTTCTGGTCTCATGGCAAAGGAGGATGTTCATGGAGGCAATAGCCACACATTCCATTTCCTCCTTCTATTCCTGATCTCCTTTTCCTCTGTTGCTCTAGGCACATAGAGATCAATTGTTGTGCCTTGGATGGTCACTAGCAAGCTTTTAAGAGCCCAGGCACTACTCAATGAAATAGGAGGTAAAATAGAAGTGTTAAACATGATATTAGGCCAATTAACTAGGATGGCCAATGAAGCCATGACCCTAAACCTTCAAACCAAGGAACCAAATCCCATGAGATGTTTGGTTGTGCACAGCAGCCCCAATAGCTACTCTTTTGTCAATCCAACTCTTTATAGGTGTACAACTTATTGACAGCAATAATAATAATCAGCTATGTGACCTTACCTTTAATCAATGCAATTTTCTCATCCCCATTAACTCCTCTTTTCCCCCTTCCTTCCACCCCAAAACCAAACTTACTGCCGTTGAGTTGAATCTGACTCATAGCGACCCCTCCTTGGGTTTCTGAGGTGATATCTCTATGACAGTAGATTTTTTAAACTTCCTTCCGAGGAGTTGTTGTTGTTGTTGTTGTTATGTGCCATCGAGTCAGCCCTGACTCATAGCGACCCCTCCTTGGGTTTCTGAGGTGATATCTCTATGACAGTAGATTTTTTAAACTTCCTTCCGAGGAGTTGTTGTTGTTGTTGTTGTTATGTGCCATCGAGTCAGCCCTGACTCATAGCGACCCCTCCTTGGGTTTCCGAGGCAGTATCACTACGGAAGTAGGATTGCCCAACCTTCCTTCCGAGGAGTGGCTGGTGGGTTTGAACCGCCAGCCGTCTGGTTAGCAGGCAAGTGTCTTAGCCACTATGCTACCAGAGCTCCCTTCCGAGGAGTAGCAGAGGGGGTTCCGAGGTGATATCTCTTTGACAGTAGATTACCTAACCTTCCTTCCGAGGAGTGGCTGGTGAGTTCGAACCACCAGCCTTCTGGTTAGCAGTTAAATGCCTTAGGTACTATGCCACCAGAGCCTCCCTGCTTCCACCACAGGTAACCACTAATAAACTTTCATCTCTATACATTTGCCTTTTCTTGTCTTTTTATATAAGTGAGGTCAGAGCAATATTTATATTTTTGTGATTGGCTTTTATCACTCAGCACAATATGTTCAAGCCCCATCCATACAGTAGCATGTATCAAGGCACCATTTTTCCTGCTGGCTGAGTAATAAACCATATTTTGTTTATCCATATATCTGTTGATGGGCATTTAGGTTTTTTCTACCTTTTGACTATTGTGAATAGTGCTACAGTGAATATTGGTGTACAGATCTCTGTTTGAGTCTCTGCTTTCAAGTCTTTTGGGTTTATACCTAGAAGTGGAATTGCTGGGACATATGGTAGTTCTATTTTTAGTTTTTTGAGGAACTGCCACACTGTTTTGCATAACGACTGTACCATTTGCATTTATATCAGCAATGGATTAAGGGCTCCAATTTTCCCATCTCCTTGTCAACATTTGTTATTTCCTTTATTTAATTTAATTTTATTTTTATCTTACCCATCCTAGTAGGAATGAAATGGTATCTTACTGTGGTTTTATTTGCATCTCTCTGGTGGCTAATGATACTGAATATTTTTTCATGTGTTTGGTGACCATTTGAATGTCCTCTTTGGTGAAATATCTATTCAAGTCTGTTGCCCATTTTACGATTGCATTATTTGTCTTTTTGTTGTTAAGTTGGCAAAGATGTATCTCTATATCTATCCATCTATCAATTGTTACTGTGATTTAGGTGAAGATTTACAGAGCAAGTAAGTTTTCCATTCAAAATTCATACACATTTTGTTTCGTGACTGATTGCAGTCCTCACAATGGAACAGGCTCATTCCACTTCCTCCCTGCGATTCCCCTTTCTCTTCCTCCTGCTTTCCCAGCCCTCCTGCTTTCTAAACTTTGTCTCTGGGCAAACACTGCCCTTTTGATCTCCAATGGTTGATTGTTCTAAGGAATGCATACCTCCCTGGTGTTATTGTTCACCTTATAGACCTATCTGTTGTTTGGCTGAAAGTTGAACCTGGGGGGTGAGTTCAGTTCCAGGATTGAAAGGTGCCTAAAAGCCATAGTCTCAGCGATTCCACCAATATGTATCCAACCAGAGAGCCTGACTTTTTTTTTTTTTTTTAAAATCTAATGATTTTGAGTTTTATTCCACACTTTTCTCCCACTTTATCCAGGACCTTCTAATGTGATCTTTTTCAGAAGAGTTGGCAGTGGTAGCCAAGTACCATCTAGTTATTCTGGTCTTATATATATACTGGTTATTAGATTCTTATTGCATTGCTGGTTTCCAAAGATATTCTCCAAATCAGTAGCTTGTCTTTGCACTTTTAGAGTAAAGGCTTTTCAAAGTTTTTCATTTTTATTAGGTCTTGTTTATTTATTTTGTCTTTTGCCGTTTATGCTTTTGTTACTATATTAGATAATTCATTGTTGAAAGCTAGGCCTGACAACACTGCCCCTGCTTGTTCTGAGAATTTTATGGTTTGACACTGCCTGGTCCTGTGCCATCAGCACCATTGTTGCTGTGCTTGAGCCTTGTGTCAATCCATCTCGTTGAGGTTCTTCCCTTTTTGTCACTGACCTGCTACAAACATGATATCCTTCTCCAGGGCCTTTCTGTCAACATGACCAAAGTATGAGAGATGAAGTCTAGACATTCTTGCTTCTAAGGAGCATTCAGGCTGCACTTCTTCCAAAACAGATTTTTCATTCTTCTGGCAGTCCATGGTATTTTCAGTATTCTTTGCCAATACTACAATTCAAATGCATTGATTATTCTGCAGTCTTCCTTATTCATTGTCTGGCTTTCACATGCATATGAGGTGATTAGAAATACTGTGGCTTGGGTCAAGCGCACCATAGTCTTCAAAGTGACATCTTTGCTCTGCAAGACCTTAAAGAGGTCTTTTGGAGTAAATTTGTCCGGTGCAATGCATTGTCTCATTTCTTCACTGCTGCTTCCACTGGCACTGATTGTGGATCCAAGTAAAATAAAATACTTGATAACTTCATTTAAAAAAAAAAAAAGAAGAATTTTATGGTTTTAGTTTACACGTTTAGGTCCTTAATCAATTTTGAATTTCTTTTTGTCTGTGGTGTGAAGCATGGATCCTGTTTCATATATCTGCATGTAGAATTCCAGTTTTCCCAGCCCAATTGTATTGATATCTATCTTCACTCCACTGTGGCCAGAAAGAATGCTTTGTATTTCAATCTTTGTAAACTTATTAAGACTTACTTTGTGATCTAAAATGTTGTCTGTCCTGGAGAATGCTCCATGTAAACTGGAGTAGAATGTACATTGTGCTGTTTTTGAGTGGAATGTCCTATATGTGTTGTTTTGTTGTTGTTATGTGCCATCGAGTCAGACCCAACTCATAGCGACCCCTCCTTGGATTTCTGAGGCAGTGTCGTTACAGAAGTAGATTGCCCAACCTTCCTTCGAAGGAGTGGCTGGTGGGTTTGAACCACCAGCCTTCTGGTTAGCAGTCAAGTGCCTTAGGCACTATGCTACCAGAGCTCCTATAGTTAGGCCTGTTAAAT
>NW_006921602.1:19860869-19862191 GCF_000298275.1 Orycteropus afer afer
TATGTATTTAGGTTCCTAAATTTTGAGGAATATGTATTTAGGATTGTTAAATGTTGTTGTCATTGTTAGGTGCCATTGAGTCATCTCTGACTCATAGTGACCTTATGTACAGCTGAATGAAACACTGCCTGGTCCTGTGCCAGGTCCACGATCCTGCTGTACCTGAGCCCATCATTGCAGCCACTGTGTCAATCCATCTTGTTGAGGGCCTTTCCCTTTTTCATTGACCCTCCACTTTACCAAACATGATATCCTTCTCTGGGGAATGGTCCCTTCTTACAACATGACCAAAGTAGGTGAGATGAAGTAGGTGATTGTTAAATATTCTTGATTAATTGACCCTTTTATCACTATAAAATGTCCATCTTTATCTCTTCTACAGATTTTACCTTTTTTTTTTCTCTCTCTCTCTTTTCTACAGATTTTATCTTAAAGTTTACTTTGTCTGATATTAAGCTTGCCTTAACCCTCTTTTGGTAATTATTTACGTGGAATATTTTTTTTCCATCTTTTCGCTTTCAACCCATCTGTGTCCTTAGGTTTAAGATGTGTTTCTTGTAAATAACATATAATGGGATCATTTAAAAAAAAAAAAAAAATTCTCTGGCTTTAGATTGTTAATGAGCATATTTTATCCAAAATGATATACATATGGCATTGTAAAAAATGAAAATAGTAATAAAAACATTTTAACATATTATTCCATTTAGAATTTCAGTGCATAAGGGAGAAAACAAATACATGGGCTGTTCAGTGAGCAATAACTGTACAAATAATGAACCCATCAACAAACAAGGATTGAAAGGACTTAAAACTACTCCAAATGTAAAAGAGTAACAATTAAATATAATCTTAAGAAGAGCATCTTTAGGCGTTGGGAGGAATATTACCACTCTCCAACACAGTTTCTTTTGACAGTACAACTATTTACTTTATAGTCTATTGGTCTCCTACCTCTCTTATTTTCTTTTTATGGAATATATCTAAATTTAATTTTGGAGAGAGCACTACTTAGCATTCCTGTGGTCTACATTTATTTTCCATGGTAAGTGTGTGTATTTGCTTCAGTTACCTCAGGAATTATTAGATTTTTAGAGTTTGGATTGGGATTTTTCCATTCTTTAATGTCTTCATTTATTCATTACTATGATCAGCTCTGGTAGCATAGTGGCTAAGACACTTGCCTGCTAACCAGATGGCTGGCGGTTCAAACCCACCAGCCACTCCTCGTAAGGAAGGTTGGGCAAGCCTACTTCCGTAGTGATACTGCCTCGGAAACCCAAGGAGGGGTCGCTATGAGTCGGGGCCGACTCGACGGCACA
>NW_006921602.1:19863606-19865215 GCF_000298275.1 Orycteropus afer afer
TTTGGTTTTCTTCATTCTTCTTTGCTCTGGACAAGGAGAGACCCATCACTGCATCTAGATGGCCTCTTGCAAGCCTTTAAGATCTCAGTAGCTACTTGCCAAAGTAGGAGGTGGAACAACGTTTTGTGTAGTATGTTATGCCAATTGAGCTTGATGTCCCCTGCGACTGTGGTCTGAGCCTACAGGTCCAACTACTAGCTCATTGTATTAGACTGGGTTCTCTAGAGAAGAAAACTAGTAAAGCTTATATATAGAGAGAGAGAGAAAGAGAAATTTATCTTAGGAAAATGGCTCACACACTTATAGAAGCTGGCAAGCCCCAAGTTCTTGGATCAAATGTCAAGCTGGAGGCTTTTCCTGACTCACACAGCTGCAGGGGCTGACGAGCTCAAGGTAGGCAGGCAGTATACTGGCTGTTGACTCCAATGAATGATGAATCCAAGATCTCCAGGCCAAATGGTGGATTGTTCACTCATGGACTGTTGTAGGCAGCACAACAGAATCTCAATCCACAGAAGAATGTCTCTTTCCCCAGAATGTCCATAATATACTGGAAGCAGGCCACACCTCTAGGGAAACTCCCTTTCAATGGATTGGCTGCTCAAAACATATACATCTGATCCCATCATGGGAACAACCCACATCACAATTGCTTAAATGACACAGAATTGTGGTCCTGCCAAGTTGACACACAGCTCCAATTATCACACTACTTCTGAGTAGCTGGCTGTGGTCAAGAAGTGACTACAACCTTGTCCCTTGTCAGCTCTACTATATACCTGGAAATTCTTACAGAACATAGCAATACACTTGTAGAAACATTGTCTGCCAACCCTATTCATGGTTTTGGGTACACTTCCCCCTGCATAGATATACCTGATAGTTCAGCATGTTCATCATCTGTATACCCTTTATATCCATGTTTGCCTTCACTGACAATGCAGTATGGTATGGGCAAAAGGGTTCATCTTTGTTGTCTGTACCTTCCATGTATCTCTCTATATCTTGCTTTTCCTCAATGCCACCCTGTTGATCACTCACATTTGGTACATTGCCTTTCTCTTCACCCAAATCAGTGCTTGTCTCTACCTATCTAACAGTGTTCCTCCCCCTCCTCTCCCACCCCTGGTAACCAACAAAGAAAATTTCCTTTCATATATAAACCTTTCCTTGACTTTTTACCATAATGGACTAATACAATATTTGTCCTTCTGTTATTGACTTACTTCACGCAGCATAATGTCCTCCAAATTCATCCACATTATGTGGCATTATGCGGTGTTTTGCAGATTCTGCATTATTCTTTAGAGCTGCATAGTATTCCGTTGTGTGTATGTACCATAGTTTGGTTATCTATTCCTCAGTTCATGGACGCCTAGGTTGTTTCCATCTTTAGGCTATTGTAAATAGTGCTGTGTGATGAACATGGGTGTGCATATATCTGTTCTTGTCTTGACTCTCACTTCTTTAGGATATATACCTAGTAATGGAATGGCTGAGTCAAACAGTATTTCTAATTCCAACTTTTGAAGAAATCGCCATACTACTTTCCACAGTGGTTGTACCATTTTACAGTCCCACCAGCAGTGTATGAGAGTCCCAATCTCTC
>NW_006921602.1:19869701-19877010 GCF_000298275.1 Orycteropus afer afer
AAGCAGACCACATCCTAAAGGCAGCTACTCAGCTGCTTGTGGTAGATCCCATCATGGAGTTGATTGCCAGTCTCATCATGGGGAATAACTACCACCAACTGCCCAGCCACTCAACGAGGCCCAGCCAAGTTGACACACAAACATAACTACCACAGACGCTTTGCAGTATTTCAATGTTTTTAAATTTATTAAGGCTTGCTTTATGGCCTAACATATGGTCTGTCTTGGAGAATGTTTCATGTGCACTGGAAAAGAATGTATATTGTGCTGTTGTTGGGTGAAGTACTCTGTTGTTGTTGTTAGGTGCCATTGAAGTGTTTCTGACTCATAGCAAGCCTGTGCACAGCAGAAAGAAACACTGCTCTGTCCTGCACTAACTCCATGATCCCTGCTATACCTGAGCCCACTGCTGCAGCCACTGTGCCGATCCATGTCATTGAGGGCCTTCCCCTCTTCTGTCGACCCTCCACCTTACCAATCATGACATCTTTCTCCAAGGAATAGTCCTTTCTTACAACATGACCAAAGTATGTGAGATGAAGTCTGACCATTCTCCCTTCCAAGGGGCATTCTGGCTGCACTTCCTCCAGGATAGATCTGTTAGATCTTTTAGCAGTCCATAGTACTTTCAACATTCTTCGCCAGCACCACAACTCAAAAGCATCAACTTTTCATTGGTCTTCCTCATTCAGGTTCCAGCTCTCACATGCATACGAGGTGATTGAAAATACCATGGCATGGGTCAGGCACACGTTATTCCTCAAGGAGACATCTTTGCTCTTCTGCACTTGAAAGAGGTCCTTTGCAGCTGACTTGCTCAGTGCCATATGCCATCTGATGTCCTGACTGCTGCTTCCTTTGGCATCGATTGTAGAACCAAGCAATGTGAAATCTTTGACAACTTCAATCTTTTCTCCATTCTTTGTGATGCTGATTATAGGTCCAATTGTGAGGATTTTTATTTTCTTTATATTGAGATGTAATCCTTCATGCAGACTGTATTCTTCAATCTTCATCAGTAAGTGCTTCAAGTCCTCCTCACTTTCAGCAAGCAAGGTTGTGTTGTCAGCAAATCGCAGGTTGTTAATGATTCTTCCTCCAATCTTGATGCCACATTCTTCTTCATATAGTCTAGCTTCTCGGATTATTTGCTCAGCATATAGGTGAGTAAGTATGGTGAAAGGATACAGCCCTGATGCACTCCTTCTTGATTTTAAACCATGCAGTGTCCCCTTGTTCTGTTCGAACGACAGCCTCCTGGTCTATGTACAAGTTCCTCATGAGTATAATTAAGTGTTCTGGAATTTGCATTCTTCTCAATGTTACCCATAATTTGTTATGATCCACACAATCAAATGCTCTTGCATAGTCAATAAAACACAAGTAAACATCTTTCTGATATTCTTTGCTTTGAGCCAAGATCCATCTGACATCAGCAATGATATCCCTTGTTTTGTGTCCTCTTCTGAATCCAGCTTGCATTTCTGAAAGTTCTCTGTTAATATATTGCTGCAACCAGTTTTGAATTATCTTCAGTTAGATTTTACTTGCATGCAATAATAATGGTATTGTTTGATAATTTCCCGTTCTGTGGGATCACCTTTCTTTGGAATAGGTACAAATATGGATCTTTTCTAGTCAGTTGGCCAGGTAGCTGTCTTTCAAATCTCTTGGCATAACCAAGTGAGTGCCTCCAGTGGGGCATCTGTTTGTTGAAACAGCTCAACAAACAAATCTGTTTGTTGAAATCATCAATTCCTGGTGCCTCGTTCTTTGCCAGTTCCTGCAGTGCAGCTTCAACTTCTTCCTTCAATACAGTTGGTTCTTGATCATATGCCACCTTCTGAAATGGATGAAGATCCACCAGGTCTTTTTGGTATAATGACTCTGTACGTTCGTTCCATCTTCTTTTGATGTTTCCTGCATCATTCAACATATTGCCCATAGAATCTTTCAATGTTACAATTCGAAGCTTAAATTTTTTCCTCAGTTCTTTCCGTTTGAGAGATGCAAAGCATGTCCTTCACTTTTGGTTTTCTAACTCCACGTCTATGAACATTTCATTGTAATAATTGATTTTGTCTTCTCCAGCTGCACTTTGAAATCTTCTGTTCAGCTCTTTTATCTTATCATTTCTTCCATTTGCTTTAGCTACTCTCTGTTCAAAGGCAATTTTCAGAGTCTCTTCTGACATCCATCTTGGTCTTTTCTTCCTTTCTTGTCTTTTTAATGACCTGTTACTTTCTTCATAGATGATGTTCCTGATGTCATCCCAAAATTCTTCTAGTTTTCAGTCATTGGTGTTCAGTGCATCAAATCTATTCTTTAGATGGTCTCTAAATTCAGGAGGCATATATTCAAGGTCATATCTTGGCTCTTGTGGACTTGTTTTAATTGTCTTCAACTTCAAGTTGAACATACATATGAGCAGTTGATGGTCTGTTCCACAATTAGCTCCTGACCTTGTTTTGGCTGAAGATATTGAGCTTTTCCATCACCCCTTGCTACAGATGTAGTCAATCTGATTCCTGTGTACTCCATCTGGTCAAGCACATGTGTATAGCTGCCATTTGTTGTTGTTGTGAAATGGTATTTGCAATGAATAAGTCATTGGTCTTGCAAAATTCTATCATGCAATCTCCAGCGTTATTTCTGTCACCAAGGCCAAATTTTCCAACTACCAGCGATTCTTCTTTGTTTACAACTTTTGCACTCCAGTCACCAGTGATAATCAACACATCTTTATTACATATTTGGCCAATTTCAGACTGCAAAAGTTGATAAAAATCTTCAATTTGTTCATCTTTGGCTTTGGTGGTTGGTGCATAAATTTGAATAATCCTAATATTAACTGGTCTTCCTTGTAGGCATATGGATATTATCCTATCACTGATAGCATTGTCCTTCAGGACAGATCTTGAAGCATCCTTTGTGATGATGAATGCCACACCATTCCTCTTCAAACTGTCATTCCCAGCATAGTAGACCACATGGTGGTCTGATTCAAAATGGCCAAAACTGGTCCATTTTAGCTCACTAATGCCTAGGATAGCAATCTTTATGTGCTCCATTTCATTTTTGACAACTTCCAATTTTCCTAGATTCCTACTCCATGTATTCCATGTTCTGATTATTAATGGATGTTTGCAGCAGTTTCTCCTCAAATTGAGTCATGCTACATGAGCAAATGGAGGTTCTGAAAGCTTTACTTTATCCATATCATTAAGGTTGGTTCTACTCTGATGATGCAGCTCTTTCCCAGTCATATTTTGTGTACCTTCTGACTTAAGGGGCTGGTCTTCCTGTACTGTATCTGACAGTGTATCAGGGCTATTCATAAAGTTGCCCAATAATGTATCAGACAGTGTTTCTCTACTATTCATAAGGTTTTCCCTGGCCAATTCTTTGAGAAGTGGATGGCCTCTTCCTTCTTCCTAGTCTGTCTCAGTCTGAAAGCTGCATTGAAACCTGTGCATCATGCCCAACCCTGCTGGCATTGGAGACACTGGTGCCACAGCCTCAAGCCTCACAGCAAAACGCAAGCCACTACGGTATGACAAACTGACAGACAAGTTTGTCTCCCTTAGCTGTTCAAAACCTCTCCACCCTCCCCTTATCTGGATCCTGTGACTCTGTCATCCCTGGCTTTTTCCCCTGCTTCCCATGTTTGGGCATGGGCCTGTTTCCCTCCCCTTACCTGGGTTACTGTGGCTCTGTCTTGTCCCAAGCTCTTGCCCCACTTCCCGCATCTGGGCATGGAAGTGCTCTGTAGATGTCTATGAGGTCAAATTGATGGATTGTATTGTTTAGCTCTTCTGCATCTTTGTTGAATTCCTTTTCAGTTGTTCTATCATTCATTGAAAGTGGTGTACTAAAGTCTCCCACTATGACTGTGGAATCATCTATTTGCCTTTTCAACTCTTTCAAATTCTGATTTATGTATCTTGGGGCTCTTTCAATGGGTCCATAGATATTTATTATGGTTATATCTTGTTATTCAATTGATCCTTTAATCATATAATGTCCTTCCTTGTCTTGTAAGGTGATTTTTATCTTAAAGTAAATTTGATCAGAAATTAATATTCCCACTCCTGCTCTTTTTTGGTTGCCATTTGCTTGATATATCTTTTTCCAACCTTTGATTTTTAGTCTATTTTTGTCTTTGTCTCTAAGGTGTGTCTGTTGTAGACAGCATATTGATGGGTTATGTTTTCTTATCCAGTCTGCAATCTGCGTCTCTTGAATGGTACATTTAATCCATTTACACTCAGTGTAATTATCAACAAGTATGAATTGGTTGCTGTCATTTTGTTACGTGTTTTTTCATGGTGTTCCTAGTTTCTTTGTTCCATATTATTTTCTCTGCTGAGCTCATTATGTTTATGAATTGTGATATCATTTCCTTTGTTGCTGTTGTTTTAGTATTTGCTAAATATTTGCACTTGTCCTCTTTTTTATTGTGAATGAAGTTTTATAATTTTTCTTTGAGGTTACCCTGTGATTTATAATTTTCTCTCTGAGTTTAGAACTGTCCATTCTATCTTGCAACTCTCTTGACTTCCTCACCATTTAGAAGTTCTGTGACTACACAGTATTTTCCCTCTTTTTGGTTTGTAGTTGTTCTCCTTTGCCAGTTGATGTTTCTGGTTCCCTGTTTACAATCTTGTAAACTTATTTTACTTTGGATACTTCTATAGCTGTGTTGGTTTCTGGGTTATGTCATCTTGGGTGTTAATGGTCAGTTGTTGTTTGCTATTATTGGTTCTTTGTTCAAAGGACTCCCTTTAGTATTTCTTATAAGGTTGGTCTGATTTTAACAAATTCCCTTAATTTCTGTTTATCTGGAAATCTCCTAATTTCACCATCATATTTGAGGGACAATTTTGCCAGGTATATAATTCTTGCTTGGAAATTTTTCTCTTTCAGGGTTTTATATATACCATCCCATTGCCTTCTCGCTTGCATGGTTTCTGCTGAGAAATTAGAGCTCATTCTTATTGGTTGTCCTTTGTAAGTAACTTTTCATTCTTCCTGTGCTGCTTTCAAGATTCTTTCTTTGTCTTTGGTTTTTGTGAGTTTGATAATGATAAGTCTTGGTGATTTTCTTTTGGGGTCTATCCTGTTTGGGGTTTGTTGGACTTCCTGAATGGATATATTCTCATCTTTCATCATATCAGGGACATTCTCTTCCAACAAATCTTGGACAATTTTCTCAGTGGTTTTGTTTTTCTCTTCCTGTTCTGGAATTCCAATTACATGTAGGTTATTCTTTTTGATTGTATCCCATATGAATCTTATGCTTTCTTCATTTGTTTTCAGTCTTTTTTTTCTGATTGATCTTTTTCTAAAGAAGTATTCAGGTATTTGTCTTCAATCTCATTAATTCTGTCTTCCATTGATTCAATTCTACTCTTTTGCCCTTTCAATGTGTTATCTATTTCTGAAAATTTAGTATTGATCTTCTGGATTTTTGGCTGTAGATTTTGTATCATTTCTAATTTTTCATTTATTTTGTCATTTTGTGCTTGTATTTTCTTCTGAAATTGTTTGAGGGTTTTGTCTGTGTTTTCCCTAATTTTGTCAATGTTTTCCTAGACCTGTCTTTCAATCCTTAGAACATACCTAAAAATAATTCTTTTGAATTCCTTATTAGGGAGTTACAATGCTGATTCTTTCTCAGGGATGTGTTCTGGGTCTGTATCCTGCTCTCTTGTTCCTACTACTCTGTCTTGCTTCTTTGTATGGACTGTGATGGTCTATTGTCTCCAAGACACTGTGATGTTGTATTTAGATCTCTGTTGACTATTCATGAAGAGCAGTAAGGGTGAGTCAGGCTCTTCTTGGTGGTCATTTATCATTGGCCAGTTGATGGAGCAGAAAATGGTGGCTCTAATTCAATAAGTGGAGCTGCAGCAGGTGTAGGTGTGGTTGCATTGTATGGGCATGATTATTGTCTCCCACTCAATTAGACAAAAACAACAATCAAAAAACCATCAAAAAAGTAAAAGCAGGCAGACAAAAAACATACTCCATAACCACACAGGAACAATCATCAAAAAAAGGAAAAAGAAAAGTAAAAAAACATGCAATATCTGGGGAGAGAGCAATAAGAGAAAAAAGAGTAGGAGAACAATGAAGAAAAACATGGCAAAGAGGAAAAAGGGAAAACAAGGAACAGTGTTAACCATGAGAAGGAAAAAAAAATTGGAACCAGGAACAAGGAAGAGAAAAAGCTGAAAACTAGACCTAGGGAAGGGAAGACTAAAGAATGATAATAATAATAATTTTAAAATAGACAAAAACAAATGAAAAAAGAAAATCTGGGCAGGGTGGGGCAGGGCACTCAAGCTCCGTCTGAGCACACAGACTGGGATGGAATTCCTGCCAGCCCAGAATGTGGGTGAGAGTAAGGGATTGCTGCACCTCCATTCACCATGAGGGTGGGGGTATAAGGATAACAAGGGGAATATCGAACCTTTCTAGTCACTGGCATCTGGAATGTCCTTGTGGTTCCCAGCAAGTGGAGCCTATTCTTAAGTCCCTGGAATCAGGGAGAACGCTGTAGCTTTAAAATCCAAAATGGTCGAAACGCTTGTAAACATCCAAAATGGCTGTGCCCTCTGGACAGGCAAAAGTCCACAGCTCAGCCCACCTTTCTCTTATTCACCAGCCACCAGTGCAGTCCTCAATGCAGTCCCTGGCTAGTAGGGCTGATTTTTAGGTTAATTCTTAAGTCCTAACACCACTTGGCAATATCCAAGCTGTCTGTACCATCAAGATTGCTGCCAGACCACAGCTCTGAATGTGTCCTTTTCGGGTGTTTTCATGCAAGTTCTTCTACTTCAAAGCTCAGGGGTCCAGGATTATCTTCTGTATCTGTGTTAATTGGTTCCCCTTTTCTTTGTTGAAGGTCTGTGCAGTCTTTCTTTCTATTCTACCATTTTACTGCAACTCCCTGACACTAAAACTTTTAATTAAAATCAAGAACGAGACAGTGGTGTCCACTGTTGACATCATTAATCAACTTTGTCTTGGTGCTTCTGACAAACTCATAAGGTGAGAATATGAGGGGTTACTATGCATCAGAATTGACTTGATGGTGGTGAGTTTGGTTTGGTTTTTATTGTCTTTTTGATGATGAAAGGAATCTACATCATAAGATTCTAGTATAGAAACAGTGTACTAAGATAATATGAAAACCTGAACAAATGTAGAATAAATAAATAAAATCCAAAATCAGTTATATATATACTACTAATAAGCCCCATGAAATGGAAGTAGAATAAAAGATTCCATTTGAAATAGTGGC
>NW_006921602.1:19877110-19899230 GCF_000298275.1 Orycteropus afer afer
TATATATATATACTATAAAATATTACTGAAGGACATAAAATAAGATCGGAACAAATGGAAAATATGCAGTGTTCTCATATAATAGAAAGGTCAACTCTCCTCATACTAATTTCTGAATTTTAAATGATTTCCAATTAGAATTCTAACAGAGATTTTAGGGGAATTGGATAAAATTACCTTAAAGTCCATATGAAAGACTAGATGACTGAGGATATTATAAAAAAGAAGAAGAAGAAACAGGTAGGAAGGGTGTGAAAAGGAAGATTATTGAAGAGAACCTGCCTTCTGAGAATATACTATAAAGTTCCCATAAGCAAATAAATTAAAGATTTGAAACCAATTAAATATGATTAGTATAAAAATAAATGAAGAGATTACTGAAACAAGCCAGAGTGTAAAGGTATAGTTTTCACCATACATGATCTTTTAAAGTTTATGATGAAAATGGGGTCACCTTCAGTGTGGAAAAGTTTATTTAACAAATAGTGGTGGCTCAACTGTTTATCCATACAGAACAAAATGAAGTTCATGCTTTATCTTACAAAATATACAAAATAAATTTTAGATGGATTAAAGCCCTTAAAACAAAAACAAAACAAAACAAAACAAAAAACCTCTTTAATTTGTACAATTTGCAATTCAAGTATGAGAGAGAGTATAACCAAGATAGGAAATTGGTAAATTATATAAAAAATTTTACTTATTTGACTTCAAGAAAAGTAAAACTATTGAATGGCAAATAATATATAATTAAAATCAACAAAGGAATAGATATGCAAAAAATATTTGCAAAGTAGCTAAAAGATGAAAGTTTAGTATATTTCATAAAAAATATAGTTTTCACAAACTGACAAGAAAAAGACAAGCATTCTAGCAAAAGGGAATATGAGCAATTAATTCCACAGTAAAGATTCTCACACTCAATAGTAGATCAAGAATTGTAAGGTTAACAATAAGGTCATTGTTTATACTTCTCAGACTGGCAAAAATGAAAATTGACAATAAATATTTCTACATATGAGTAAGTGGTGAGTAGGGAGACAGGTGTTCATATATTCCTGGTAGAAGTGCAAATTGTTGCAGTGTTTTAGGAAGCAATATGGCAACATCTATTAAAATAAAAAAAAATATTCCATTCTTAGAAATATTTCCCGTAAGTGGGTATAAATATGTATAAGGATGTATATGTATAAGGATGCTAAATGCAATCTGAAGAGGGGCAAGAAGCTGGAAGCAAAGTGAAGACACATTACTAGGAGACTGAATAAGATACCTGCACAAAGGGGAATATTATGCAGCCATTAAAAATAATGAGATTAGATCAGAAAGGCAGTATTTGCACAGGGAGCTAGCTCAGAGGGCAGGAATGCATAGGAAAGAAGAACACAGGGAAAACATAACCACAGGGAGGAAGTGAGAAGGGAGCTTTTACATTTTGGGGATTGCAAGCAATGTCATGAAACAAAAATGTGTATGAACTGTTGTATGGAAAATGAATTTTCTCTGTAAACTTTCACCTATATCATAATTATTTTTTTTAAAAATGAGAATGCCAGTGACCTAGCAATATTTCAGGAGGCATTGTTGAATAAGAAAATTAATTTGCTGAGAAGAATGTATAATATATTTTATAAAATAATGACAACTTCTCCCTATATGACAGTATATATGTTTGCCTATATGACCATAGAGGAGCTCTGGTGGCCCAAGAATTAAGCACTCAGTGCCAACTAATGGTTTTCAGTTCGTATCCACCCAGCTGCTCCACAGACCCAAGACCTAACAATCTGTTCCTGTAATGATTACAGCTTAGAAAACCCAACAGGCAGTTCTACTCTGCAACATGGGGTCACTGTGAGTCAAAATCAACTTGACGGTACCTAACAGCAACAGCAACAACATATGACCATAGAAAAATTCCAGAGTTACACCTCAAATTGTTAAGATGGGTTGAGGGCAGGGTGTGTGTGAGAGTGTTGACCCAAGCAGTAAGGATGGGAAAGAGATTGTATTATCCTCTCCAATGTATATAATTATGTATATAATTCCATATATATATAAATTGTTTGTTTGCATAAAGAAATTTTAAAAAAATCAGTATCTCCTGACTTATAGGGATACTCATGATATAGCATTAAGGAGCTCTAGTGGTGTAATGAGTCGGGTCCAACTCGACGGCACATAACAACAACAACAACAACAGTGGTGTAGTGCCTAACGCATTTGACTACTAACCAGAAAGTTGGTGGTTCAAACCTCCCAGCCAGTCTGCAGAAGGAAGTCTGAGCAATCTACTTCCATAAAGATTTACCGCCTTGGAAACCTAACTCGATGGGTGTGAGTTTGGTTTTGGTTTGATGATACAGCTTTAACTTAAAAAAAAAAAAATTAAAACAAGTTGCAGAGTAAATGATATACTACAATTCTAGTGAAAACAAAACCAAACCTCTGAGTATGTACAAATGCTTGCATGTATTTGAAGGAGTCATATTAATCAGGTTGTGTTCTGCACCCTGCATCCTAGCTCACTGGAGTAGGGTAGGTGGTGGATGCAGTGAGACGATTAGTGTTCTCTTTATACACCTTTGTATTCTTTTGTGTGTTGCTTTTTTGCTTTTGTAAAACATCTTAAAAATGAGAATTTTTTTGAAAACCACACAAACAAAAACCAAAAACACACTACAGTTTCTGCCTCCAAAGAGCTCACAGTCTCCTAAGACTGTCTTCCCATACTTGAGGTATTTAAGTTGTTCTTTGTGGCCTTCAGGTAAGAAACCAACCAGTCATATGCCTGGTGCTAGCTTGGGAGGCAAGTGTTGGACCAGATCAGTGTTTTCCCCAAATTCTCTGAAGATCAGAAATAGCCAGGACACTGGGTAAAAACAAAAAATTTCTAGGATCCATCTGTGAGCCACTGAATTAGAAGCTCAGGGAAAGGGTCTGAGAAACAGTACTTTTTTAAGTGTCCAGGTGCTTTATATGGTTGGGGAAGGCTGGGAAACACTGGCCTACATTCCTGCTACTCATGGCGTGGTCTGTGGTGTAGTCTATCAATGGGGACCTGCATCACCTGAGAGCTTGTTAGAAATGCAGGATCTCAGGCCCACCCCAGACTCACCAAGTCAGAAACTGCATTTAACAAGCTCCCTGGAGATTCTTGTGCAAGTCGTTTGAGAAGCACTGCGCTGGATGACCCTTACAGTCACTCCCAATTCTGACATTACTGTTATTCTATGATTTGGACTTACTTGGCATGAAGATAGCTCTCAGCAGTTCCCTCTGTTTGTCTCACAAGCTCAGGATGCCTCCCCCTGGCACCCTGTTCCCCAGGGTTTGGCATCAGCACCAGGGAATGATGGTGCCATTCAATGAGACAGGAATCAGAGCACACAGGAAAGAGCAGGTTTCAGGGGCATCAGAGGTTCAGTTTTGGGCATCCTCAGTTCGTGAGACAGCCAAGAGGAGCTGATGAGTGGGAACTGAGTATGTGGAGTGAGGGTCAGGAGAAAGGCCCACATTGGAGCTATACATGGGAATGGTCATCCTAGACAGGTAGTGAATAAGGCCATAGGAGTGGGTGGGATTACTTAAAGAGAGAGAGAGAACAGAATGACAGGGAAGAGGCTTGGACCCCGAGGAGGGCCAGCCTTGAATGGTACAGGAGAGGGAAAGGAGCAGAGAGAGGAAGCTCAGTAAAGCACTAAAACTGAAGGGCCAGTGGGTCATAGAAGAGCCCTTGGGTGGCACAAGTGATTAACCCCCTGGGTTAGTTGTGTTGACACAACTCACCCAGAGGTGCCTCCAAAGAAAAACCTGGTGATCTGCTTCCCAAAGAAAACCTTATGGAGCACAGTTCTACTCTGACTGTGAGGTCTCATGAGTTGAAACCAGCTTACGGCAGCTGGTAATGAGAAGCAGAGATCATAATTTATGCTACAGTGAGGTACTCAGAGGAGAGACAGGAAGGCTCTGGTGAAAATGAGTGGGCCTGGATAGATAAATAAGAAGCCCCAGTGGTACAGTAGTTAAGCATTTGGCTGTTAACTGGAAGATTGGCACTTTGAACCCACCAGCTACTCCATGGGATAAAGATGTGGCAGTCTGCTTCCAGAGAGATTACAGCCTTGGAAACCCTCTGGGGCAGTTCTACATTGTCCTGCAAGATTGATAACATCACTATAAGGTTGGGTTTGGTTCAGGTTTTGGATAGATAAACAGGATTCAATTATATAGGGAGGAGGGAATTCTGGAGGAGAGAGGAAGAGAGGGAAGTGTAAGAAAAAGCAGAAATGAGAAGGAAGGAGGTGTGTCAAGGGCTACTAATCATGACAGATCATTGGCATTTGAGTAGAAGTGTGTAGCAGGGAGATGATGACTTTTGAGATTGAAAGTCTTGACTCTCTTTAGTTTTCCCCTTGGTTGGTTGATTTCTCTTCCGTCTTTTCTCTAATCCAGGCTCTGTGGGAGAGCTGACATGGCACCGGGCAGCTTTGTTCCTTGCTTTACCACCCCAGAGGTATGTAACTGCAGTCAAAGCTTGTACAGTCTTTGCGTTACTCAAGGTGAATATGGAGGACAGTTAGCTTTGCCATGTGGGAGAGTGCATTGATTTTAATGTAGAGCGGAGTGCTTTTTTCTCACCTACGTCATCTACCTCAAAGAGCCCAGCTGCGGTATAATCGGCACTCCATTTCTTTCCTTGCTTTCTCTTACAAGTAACAGCGCAGATAGGCTTTTGCCTGAAAGGCAAGATGCCAGTGTGATCTTTCCTGAGTGGGCTCATAATGCAGATTCTTTGGAGAGAGGTGTGTATAATCAGTGTAGGAGCCAGCATTTTGCATGTGCAATGAACAGATGTGGCTGCATTATTCAGTTTCCCTATTTGACTTTGCTATGGAAATATACTTCAGAAAATGTGATGTCAATGAACACATTTTCCCAAGTGCAAATAATCCACTAACAACAGAATTGGCAACCAGATTTGGACACATCGAGGGGAGTTTCAAATGTTCCAATTAATCGTTTGTCATGTTGGTGGCTCATTGAATTCTCTGCCCAAAGTGTTATGACGTACCGTGTCACTTCTAGTTTTCTTACTACAGATGAAATAACTACTGGTTATATTTTCTGTGAAATTATATTTATATTGAAGTGCATTTACATGGTCTTAGAAAAACGTTTGTTTTTAATTCTGCCCTTTGTTTTATTGTTTTTTTTTTTCATATCATGAAGTGTGACGTTCATATTCAACCGTGCATGAAGTATACACGTACAGTTTAAAGAATGGCTATAAAAGTGAAAACTAGTGTAACCACCACCCAGAGCAAAAAGTAGACTATTGCTGGTACCTGGCACTTGGTCTGCCCTTCCTCCTTCTTCAAGTTACCGTGAGTCTTACTTCTGTGGTAATGATTTTATTGCTTTTCTCTATATAGTTTTCCTAAAATCAAACTCTTTTCCATTGAATTGATTCTGATCCATAGCAGCCCTATAGGACAGAGTAGAACTGCCCCAGAAGTTTTCCAAGGCTGTAATCTTTATGGAAGCAGACTACTGTGTGTTTCTCCCACAGAGCAGCTAGTGAGTTTGAACTGTTGACCTTTCAGTAAGCAGCTGAGCACTTTGACCACTGTGCCACCAGGGCTCTTCTTTATAGATTTACCACCTATTTATCCTTCCTGACAATACAGTTTAATTTTACATGTTTTATACTTTGTTTTGTGCGTCTTTCTGCAAGTGCATGGACCAGTGAGTAAAATGCCTCCTAAAAGTTTGCACCCTAGATACCTCACTGTCTCCCTCTCATTCCAGGCCTGTTCTTGTGCATGTAGCTTTGGTTCCCTTTTCACTGCAGTACAACATTCCATTATGAAGCTTATACCTCAGTTCATGTATATATTCCATCTATGGTTGTTTGGACAATTTCTGGTTTTGACTATTTCAAAGCTGAGATGAATATTCTGGTACATATATCCTAGTGTACATGTGCACATGTTCTCTAAGATTTATAGCAAGGAGTGTTCTCCTTTTAAAAAGTAGTATGTTAAATTCTTTCTAGATAGCTAATCATAAAACATGCTAATCCAATGCCAATCTGAATGTAGTGTTATTGTTATAGTGTTTTAGACATAATGTAAAGAATCGTTCACTTTAATATTTATCCATCTACACACACACACATGCACACTTAACCTAAAAGTGAGCCATGTATTTCTGCAGGTAAGATTAGCATTCATGGCAGGGTGCTTCATTTTGAAGTATCGACCCAGCTGGTGTTTCTGTCCCAGTCCCCAAGCCCTTTAGTTTTAGATACCTTTCAAAAGGAAATGAAATGAATCATGCAAGATAGTGTTGAGCTGATTTGGTCAGAGGCAGAAATCTCCTCAGGACTTTTGTTTGCATGAGCCCTGATTTCCCCTGCTCCAGTGAAGAGAATTGTGAATTGTGAGCTGTGTGTAGCTGAGCCTGTGTGAATGTCAGGTTAGGCTGTGTACTGTGCTGAGCTTGGTCCTGCTCTCTGAACTACCTATGACTATCCAAGTGATCACCACATCTAGTTGCTGCTTCTATCATGTGCTCTGTGATGGAATGTGCTGGTCAAAACATCATTATTTCATTTACTCAAAAGAGATTTGATATCTCTTTGAGATATCCCAGCTTTTCCATTAGCTTCTTTTCTTTTTTTTTTTTAAATTATTTTACAATTGTGGTTTGGGTGAAAGTTTACAGAGGAAATTTGTTTTCCATTCAGCATTTTATACACATTTTGTTTCTTGACGTTGGTTGTAATCCCCTCAAGGTAATAGCACTCTTCCCATTTCCTCCCAGGGTTCCCTGTTTCCATTCATCCTGATTTCCCACGCCTTTCTGCCTTCTGAGCTTTGTTTTTGGTCAAATGCTGCCATTTTGGTCTCATATGGTTGATTGTATCAAGAAGTACATTCCTCCCTGGTGTTATTATTCACTTTATAGGCCTGACTATTGTTTGGCTGGAAGTTAATCCCCACGGGGGTGGATTCAGTTCCAGGCTTAAAGTATGTCTAAGGGCCATGGTCTTGGCCTTTTTCCTCAAGTCCTTATTAGACCAGTCAGTCTGGTCTTTTTCATGATTTTGAATTTTGTTCTACATTTTTTTCTCCCTATCTGTCTAGAACCTTCTACTGTGATCCCAATCAGGATGGTTGGTAGTGGTATTCAAAGCACCATCTAGTTCTCTTGGTCTCTGGATAGTGGAGGCTATGGTTCATGTGGTTAATTAATCCTTTGGACTAATTCTTTCCTTGAGTTTATTTTCTTCACTCTTCTTTGCTCTGGATGAGGAGAGACCAAGAGATGCATCTTAGATATAGCCACTCACAAGCTTTGAAGACCTCAAAGCTTTTGTTCTACATCAAGATAGGATGTAGAACATTGTCTTTGTGGACTATGTTTTGCCAATTGACCTAGATGTCCTCTGACTTTGTGGTCCTAGAGCCCCAGGCCCAGTGACTCATTCCCACAGGGTCTTTATTTATGGCCAAGAAGTTTTCAGAACTTTGCCTTCTGTACGCTCTATAATATCCTTGGATATACTTGTAGCACATGCAAATACATACAGAGAAATATCCTCTGCCAAACTTATGTATACTTGTGGGTATACTCCCATTCACCTTCCCACATCTGCTCAGCTTGCATGTCTACCTGTGTATCTACTCATGGATATTGTTTGTTATTACGATTATTGCAGAATTTATATATGTAACAGATTTACCTTTGTTATCTTTACTCTTGTGCTCCTCCAAGTGTTTTCCTTTGCCACTGGTCATATTGTGTTGCCCTCCCCCTCCATTAGCTTTTATTGCAAGCATTAGTAAAAGAGGAAAATTATATTTATGTAACCAAAAAACCAAAAATCAAACTTACTGCCATCAAGTTGGCTCCGACTCATAGCGACCCTTCCTTGGGTTTCCAAGGTGGTGTCTCTATGGAAGTAGATTGTCCAGTCTTCCTTCTGAGAAGTGGCTGGTGGGTTTGAACTGCCAGCCTTCTGGTTAGCAGTCAAATGCCTTAGGCACTATGCCACCAGAACTCCCATTTATATAACAGATAATTCAATTATTAAGATGACCAACTGTCCACCTTTCTTCATTATCATTAGTAGTGGTTCAGCTAAAGAACTCTTATTTGTATGGCGGTAACTATTAGGTTAATTAGACGTTTTCTTCTTTTGGTGAGTTGTATAGCCTTAAAGGTGTACGTTGGAACATACCATTAGTGATTAATCAGAATTTCCCTTTTTTGAAATGCCAGTTACATAATAAAGAAGTGCCTTTCCAGCATGGCTCAAAAAGTGCTCAGAATTAACTAGCTGGAAAATGTGGAAAATTTGACTTAATTGTAAAAGACATTTTACATTAGAACAATGGATCTAAAATGGCTTACATCTGTACTAATTTGCATATATTACCATTCAACCAGAGGTAATATTGGAATTTTTTAATATTTGAAAATAGTTGTTTAATTTTAAAAGCTCAGGTTACAATAGTGAAACATATCTCGTTTACTTTCAAACATTATTTAAACTTTATGCAAAATTCTTTATATACCTTTTCTGGGGGTTTGTTGCCCTCCAGATGAGGAATAAGATTCATTTATTCTTTACACTGGATCTTCATGAAAGCTTATCTGATCTTTTGCTTCAATTTTTTGGAGTTTACTTCACATCTCACAAAAATTTTCTCCTGGATTGGGTGAAGTTGTAGATCCTCCATGTTTTCTGAGCAAAATGTCATTCTGAATAGAAAACATAAAGCAAACACAGCATTAAATTTTAAATGGAGCTCACTGAAGTGTTTCATCCTTTGTCAAATACTTAATTTAAATAAGGCATGCAATGTTGTTTCTTTAATTAGATTCTGATGTTCACAAATATTTTCGTAACATCAGAGAAAAACAATACCCAAGTGAGGTAAAGCAAATGTGTAAGGCTTCCTGGGTCCTTGCACTGGGGTGGTTTCAACTCTGTAAGAACTGAAGGTCCTAGTGGCAGCCCCCATTTGTTCTCCCTTATAACCAAACATCAAAGATTGGAGGGTTAACTGTGGATTTTTTCACTAGATCACCCTGATTCCAGGGCAAACGTGATCAGTTCCTTCAACTACTCAAGACTGAACTCCTCAGCCTTCCTTCTTTGGACATGCTCCAGTTTGTCAAGGCTGTTCTTAAAGCTCTGTGGGCAACTGCCATCAGTCCCTGCCTGGCTCAGCACTGGAAGCCTTGCTCCTTCCCCTTATAGGTGCAGACACTGTCTAGCCATAGAGGATACCCACTATGAGCTTTGGGTCTCTCAACTGTTAGATTTCTTTGACCATTAGTGTGTCTTGAGATACCATTTTATGTTACTAATTCCAACTGCATCTGATAAAAAAAGTCACAGAGAATTCTAATTTTTGACTTTCTTTTTTTTCCCCTTTCTTCCTTTTATTGGACCTAAGGCCAAATTTTTACTAAGCTAAAAATTTGTTATGAGTAATATGTGAATATGATAACTGTAGAAATTGAGCATCTTTTCATTATGTTTAGCCAATCACTTTTTATATCTTGCTATAGGGTCAGTATTTTTGTCCTTTCTCTTTACCCTCACAAGAGATGGCTTTTTTGGGGACGAGAACCACCTCACACTGAATTCTTACCAAGGAGGCACAGAATGTGTTAGTCTTTTCTTTTCTTTTCTTTCTTTCTTTCTTTCACTTCTTGCAGTTTGCAGAGGGATTAAGACTATAGGGTTTAGTATTCATATCCTGGCTTTGGGATTTTTGTTTGTAGAAAGTATTAAAAAACTGGTAATGTCATTCTCACTTACGCTAGAGACACTGAGTCTCAGAGAGGTGAAGTGATTGTCTAAGGCCACTTAGATGGTAAGCAGTAGAGCCAAAATTTGAGTTTAAAACTGACTGCTGAAGTCTGTCTGATTCTATCTGCCATACTGCAATGATCAGTGCCTAATTCCCTGGGAATGCCTGCCAGCCTACCCAAAGCCTTGCACATCCTAATTGGAACAGCCCTGGCAGAACCAACCTGAGCTGATATCCTTCTTTTCAGACTCCCTAGACTTCAGGGCTAGCTAATAAAAGTGCGGTTCATGGACAGCAGCATCAGCATTGCCTGGGAGCTTCCTAGAGATGCAGTATCTCAGGCCCCACCTAGAATCCTGAAGCAGAACCTGCATTTTAACTTGATGTCCAGGTAAACCACATGCACATTAAATTTTGAGAAGCACTGGGATGAAGCACCCATTAGTAATATTGATGCATTTATTTTCCTCATTAGGTTCTGAACTTTTGTTACACCAAAAGCTACAACTTGGATTTGTTTGGTATGCCTCAGTGGTACCTGGTATTGTGTAGACACACAGGAAGGGCTTGGTATTTAATGCTTGAAAAACTATATGCCCTTCATTGCTCCCCCTTTCAACATATACCTCCTACAGCACTAAGAAGGGTTTGATGGGCATATATGTTAATGTCTAGCACAGCAACTCTGCTAGATTAGACTAAGAGACATCAGATTATTGGGGGGTAAAGACTAATGGATAGAGCCCTGGTGGCACAATAGTTTAGTGCTCAGTTGCTAAATGAAATGTTGGCATTTTGAACTCACTCAGTGGCTCTGTGGGAGGAAGTCCTGGTGATCTGCTCCAGTAAAGATTTTAGCCTGGGAAACCTTATGGTGGCAGTTTTTCTCTGTCATGTGGGGTTGCTATGAGTTGGAATAGACAACTTGTGGACATCTAACAACAACAACAAGACTGATGAAGGGAAGGACCTCTTTGGGAAACAATACATGGGCCACGATGGATGGGCAATAAGTTGGGTAAACCTGAGTCAGATCTGGGCTCATACAATTATTAACAAGGTCCCCAAGATGTGTAACATCCATGACCTTCAGATTCCTAATCTGCACCACTCATTCTACCCATTTCAGAGGGGTATATAGAAGATTAAATGAGATTGATGGGCATAGGACACCCAGTCCAATGCCTGCTGTGCAGTGGGAGCTCTATAAACACCAGTACCTTTTCCTCTTCCTTCCTCAGAACCATGTGGGCAGGCACTGATGTGGAAGGGAGCATGTTTCATATGACTCTTTTGGTCAAGTTCTGTAGCATGGTCATGGTGTGTTACTCTCCAGTTGAGAAAATGCAGGGCAGAGCAGTGCTAAGCAGTAGCACTGTTCTAAAGGACCAAACAACCATGCAAAAATGGGTAAATATATAAGAGGAGAGAAGCAGTTTAATTTTCTCAAATTGATCATGTGGAGAAATCTGTTGGCAGACTACAGAGTATGTTCTTAGTAAATTGCCAGGACTGTGTATCCCAGGGAGATAAAATCTTAGAGTGTGATTGTATGTGGGACTCAGGGGGCATAAATCTGCCACGGACGGGCTCCTGGCAGTGAAGTCTAAGCATGAGGGAGGCATGCAGTTTAGAGATTAGAGGCTTGCTGTTTCCCACATCTACTGAGGACACGCCAACGAGAGAAATGGGCTTCCCAACAAAGGAGATGTGAGAGGACAGACAAGTTTCCTGGATACAGAAGGAGGAGATAGTAAAGGGTCTTGGGAAGGACAGAATCCTTTTTTCATGGAGACCTACAGAACTATAGACAAGCATGGTGGCCAGGGTCATCCATTTGCTCTGTCAAGAAAACTGTAGGAGCTGCTAGATCATCTTTTCTTTACTCCATATTCTCCATCCCAGCCCCTTATTGTCCCTGGGGCTTTGGGGCTAGGAGAGATGTTAAATCACACATGGCAATGTTTCTTAAGTGTAGCCTATTGGTCTACATTGGAGTGGTACAGATGCTTAATGTGCTCAGGTGCTAACAAAAAGGTTGGAGGTGTGAGTCCACCCAAAGCTGCCTTGGAAGAAAGAGCTAGAGATCTACTTCTGAAATATCAGCCATTGAAAACCCTCTGGAGCACAGTTCTATTCTGACACACACGGGGTCACCATGAATTAGAATTGACTTAATAGCAACTGATTACTGGAGATTGATCCATATCAGGGTTTCCTGGGGCTGTTATTAAAATGTGTATCCCGGGGCTCCCTCACAGGGAGCAATGAATCAGAATCTCTGTGGTGGGGCCGGGAGTTCTGCATGTTTAATAAGCTTCCCAATGGTTCTGATACACTCTATGATTTGAAAGGCACCCCACAGAGAGAGGTAAATTGAGATTTTGAGATTGTGATCTGTTAAAAATATTTTTCTGTGTAAGCAATGAGAAAGAAATGTCACATCTAAATCGTTGCCACTCAAAATGAGGTCCTTGGAGTAGCCCCTACATTGTCTGGTGATATTTGAGAAGCATTGGGCTGATAAGGTGGTTCTCAAACTCCTGAGGCAGGTAGTCATTAACCACTGGCAGGAGGAAGAGGTTGGCTGGGAATCAGCAGACCTGGGTTCAAATCTTAGTCCTTCTACCTATAGCTGTGTGAACTTGGGCTGGTTTTTTCACCTTTCTGAGTGAGTGTTTATACTATCATTAGGACATAATAACAACCATTTCATAACAACCAATATATATTGTAAGCGTTAAATTGTGAAAGTAGCTGGCCCATGTAAACAATTAATATCTGTTAGGAGGAGGTTGAATCACCAGTCACCTTTGCTGGGTTTCTCCTGCTTTGACTTTGATGATCTTCAGAAGGAGACCTGAGTAGCGGGGCCCTGTGCCCCATGGAATGATGGTTTGGACTGTGTTCCAGACGTTGGCCCATACAGCACTGTTTTCCCACTTGAACTTGATCATGATTAGCTCACCAATATCAAAATCCAACGTGATTAGAAAGGAGTAGGTTTTATTACTAGTAATTCCTTCGCCCCTTGAAGATACAAAGGAAACCAGACACAGTCAGTTTATTTGTAATAGCAAAGTGATGCTTAGGCACATTTAGCATGCAATATGTTTGCCTGAATTACTTGTGATGGTCTTTTTTTTTTCTCCCTGCATTTCCAAAATTGATGTTCAATAGAGATACAAACAGATAGAAGAACAATAGATGTACTAGGGAAAAAAGGGCTTTCCAGACCGATAAAATTGGAAAACCATACTAGTTCCTGTGTTAGCATATTAAAAATTAATTATTAATTAATCTAGTTAACTTTGTTCAGTTCAGGTTGTTTCTTCTTAGCTTCTAGGTAACAAATCAGGAAAGATGTTCCCAAGAAGAGAGTGGGGCTTGAGTAATGGTCTCTCAACAGCTGAATTCCCTGTAGGTTTGATGAACACAGTAGATCCCCATCACATTCTTTTTATCTTCAGTAATGCTTTTTTTCTTCCATACAAATAGAAATTTTAATTAAAAAAGCAAAGCATAGAAAAAATAGGAAACCACATATGTATGGAAAGATGCATCAATATGAAGCAAAACTTAAATGTTGACTCAGGTATAATTATCAGTTTTACTTACTAGACAGCTATACTCACAAGACATTAAAATGTCCCCAAACTGGCAGAGCTACCACATGCCCTTTCAACTACTTAAAACAGTTCTTTGGGAAGGGATTTTCAAGAATGCAGAAGTGATACTGGATTTAGGGTAAGACGATGGTGGATGCTTGGCTCATCCTAGTTCTTCCTGCAGAATCCTTAGGAATTCAGCCTTCCCACTAGATAGTGAGTTTCCTAAGGATAAGTCCTCCCTACCTCTAGTGTGGAGCACCAACAAATTTTTGCCAAATGGCTGAATCAGTGTGATGATCAGAGATCCAAAGCAGGCGATTTTTAGGAAGCTGAGGACTGCTCCTGGAGGGGGTGAAGGGTTAGTGTCACCCTGCAGAAAGAGTTCATGCTGAGAGTCTAGATGTTGGGCATCGACTGGGCCCTTTCTAACCAGTGAACGTGGGGAGCCTCTGGAGTGAGGGGCTGTGAGGCCTCTGCTGGTGTCATGAGCAGGTGTGTAACAGGGTTACTATGGATTTAATTGTGTTCCCCCCAAAATATGTTGGACTCCTAACCCCTATACCTGTGGATGTATCCCATCTTGAAATAGGGCTCTCTTTGTGATGTTCATGAGGCTGTATAAATATAGACTGGGTCTTAAACCTAAATGTCTTTTGAGATATAAAAAGAGCAGATTAGACACAGAAAGAAGCAAGCACAAATGGAGAAAGATAAATGCCACATAGAAGTTGCCAAGAAATAGAGGAACGCCAGGGCTAGAAAAGCTGAGACAAGGATTTCTCCCAGAGTTGACAGAGAGAGAATGCCTTCCTCCCAGAGCTGGTGCCCTGAATTTGGACTTCTAGCCTCCTTAACTGTAAGAAAATAAATTTCTGTTTGTTAAAGCCACGCACTGTGGCTCTGTTCAGCAGCATCAGGTAACTAAGACAAGGCTGAAGGACAGTTGGGGAGGGCTGGCAGTGCCATCTGATGGAGATGAAAAGTTTGTGCTGAGAAATTGTTTTAATTCTCTTAGAATCCGGATTTCTGGGGTCCATGGAGTTGGGGTGACCACACAGGCCATTTGCCCTAGCTTTCCTTTTTAACCTTGGGCCTTGAGGAAGAACTGGTTTCTAAAAAGTCACTTTTGAACCATATGAACCACAGCCTGCATGACCATGAGACCATAAGAACAAGATGGTGCCTGGCTACCACTGTCAACCACTTGGACAAGGACCATTGCAGTAGATCCTGGATAGAGTGCAAGAACAATGTGGAACAAAACTCAAAATCATAAAAAAGACCTGGTTTACTGCTCTGATAGAGCCTGGTGAGACCTCCAAGACTATGGCCTCTAGTTACCCTTCAAGCCTGCAATTAAACTCATTCCTGTGGCTTCCAGCCAAACAATGTAGGGTGAACATTTACACCAGGTAGATATACCCCTTAGAATGATCATGGGAGAACAGAGAGGCAGTATTTACACAGGGAGATAGCTTAGGGGACAGGAATGTATAGGGAAGAAGGACAAGGAAGAAGTAACTACAGGGAGGAGGAGGAAGAGAGCTATTACATTCTGAGGATTGCAGTCAATGTCATAAAACAAAATGTGTATGAACTGCTATATGGAAATTGCTAAATGGAATTTGCTCTGTAAACTTCCACCCAAATCACAATAAAAATTAAAAAAATAATAAAAAAATCACCTTGAATTAAACAATGGTCTAGATAAATCAGTAAGACCACTTTGGCTTGTGCATTGTGTTTTTTTTTGAAGAATTCAGTCAGTTTCAGGGAAACAAACTTCAGAAATCAGACTGGGAGCTATGTTTTAGGATAAATCAGTAATTATTTTAATTGGTCTTCAAGACAATACTGTATGAAATTCTTCCTGACCACAAACTGTTTATCAGTTCTGTTCCACTTCTTTTTCCATGGAAATGCTAATAAGATGTGGTATAAGAATTTTGGAAGTTCTCATCTTCAGAGCATTTATAGTCAAAATGTTATCCTGATTTGCAAATTGTATGTCAAATAACTTCAATCAATTTATATTATTGGTTTAATATGATTTTTCTTTGAACAGTGCCCAGCTGAATGAAACTAGTTTTCTGGGTGGTGGTTTTCGAAACTCACTGGAAAGGTGCTCAGGATCTTCTTGTTGACACCTGACCTTCTCTCACCACTCCTCCCTGCTCAGATCTTTCCCTGCACTGAAGATGTTGGCTGGGCTACCCCTGGCTTCCCTTACTGCTCAGCCCACATTGCATTAGGCCCATCACACACGTAGGCAGTGCTAACATGGTCAGTGGAACTAGGGTGACACTTAGGAGAGACAAAAAGATGTGGGCTTGAGTGAATGTCTCCTCTGATAGGAAGTTTGGGGCAGCCATAAGAGCTGAGAAGAGTAAATTGTGTCTCGCATGCCCTTTGAAAAGTACAAAGTCCATCTAAACCCTGTGAGAAAAATAAGCATATTGTTACTACATGCAGAGGCTCTAACTCATACTCACAGAGTGATAGGAATTTTCTTCATTTCCTCTTTTGTTCCCAGTAGTGACATGGCGAAAGTGGGTTCTACTGGTTTCGCCACTTGGTTGATAAACTGGATCTTGAACTGGTAATGATAAACTAGAGAGAGAGAAAAAAAAATTTAAGCAGTAATTTTTGTTGTTATATATACGTATATATACATACATAATACATATATGGCACTATGCCACCATAGCTCCACATATATATATGAACTCATTCCTGTGGCTTCCAGCCAAACAATAGACAGGCATATAGGGTGAACATTTATACCAGGTAGATACTCTCCTTAGAATGATCATATATATCTCAAAAACCAAACTCATTGCCATTGAGTCGAGTCGACTCCACTCATAGTGACCCCTCCTTGGGTTTCCAAGGCGGTATCACTACAGAAGTAGATTGCCCAACCTTCCTTCTGAGGAGGGGCTTGTTAGAGTCAAATGGTTCAAACCCACCAACCCCTCCTTGGAAGGAAGACTGGGCAATCTACTTCCGTAGAGATACCGCCTTGGAAACCCAAAGAGGGGTTGCTATGAGTTGGATCTCACTCAAAGGTGGTGAGTTTGTTTTTTTGGTTAAATAATGCAGACAGAAAATTTGGATGGATAGATACCAAAATGTTTACATTTTTTTTTCCCCTAGAGGTAGGATTATGAATGCTTTTTATTTTCTTCATTTTGCTTCTCTGTATTTTGTAAATGTCTACAGAGAACTTATACTGTGCATCTAATATAATAAAAATGAGTATTTAACAAAAGAAGGCAGAATAGAAGTAAAGCATTTGTGGTAATCTCATTGAATTCTGGATACAAATCTGTTGGAATATGTCATATAAATGGCAAAGGTCCCTTTTCGTAAACCAAAGGATATGTACTTTTTGGTACTTTTTTTGTAGTAAATAGTTTAGTCAACTTGTTCCAAGTTCTGAAGATGTAACCTCCAAATTCTTGGAATTTCCTGAGTGACTGGAGTGGCTTTGTTTTTCATGATGGGTCCCTCTCTCTATAGTTCTAGCTAACGAGATGACAAAGGATAGGGAATGACCACCAGAAAGACCAATTGTGTGATTAGAGATTCGGAGCTTTGAGCCATGTGGTGTTAGCTGGAGATTGTGTACAGTCACATGGCCGATGATTCAATCAATCATGCCTAAGTAATGAAGCCTCAATAAAAACTCTGAACATTGAGGTCAACTTCCCTGATTGACAATGTTTTGTGTACACTGATGTGCTGGGAGGGTGAGAAATCCCTAGGGACACATTTGCTGTTCTCCTAGACCTCTCCTTGTGCATCTCTCCCTTTGGCTGGTTCTGATTTGTATCCTTTTGTTATAATTAAAATTGCAATTATGAGGACAGCACTTTCTTGAGTTCTGTAAGTCATTTTAGTGAGTGATCAAACCTATAGTGGCAACCCCTGAATTTGGGGTCAGATGGTCAGAAGGGAGGGTGGCCCTGAGACCCCTAAATGTGTAGCAGGTGTCTGAAGTCTGGGGCAGACTTGGCAGTCGAGAGGTTGGTGCCCTTAACCTATGAAGTCTGGCCTAACTCTAAGTAGCTGATATTGGAAATAAGTCATTTGTAGCACCTGACTTGCACTTTCACCTCTGCCTGATGAGGTCAGTTTCAGAGTGGGGTTATCTTCAGCTCAGAATATGCCTTAATGACCACACTTCTATATTTTGGGACAGATCCTGGGAACTAACTCTGTGGAGGTCAACAAGCACATTTCCCAATGGAAATAAGATAATCATAGTCCTAGGACTTGGGCCTAAAAATTTTCAGTCCTAACAAATGTCCAGAATGTCCTGCGGGGTTGACTGGAAGAGAGAACCTTATCTTACTTTCCTTTCTTAAACAAATTCTGTTAATTAATAAAAGTAAATTGCTTACCATGAGACAAATACTGTGTAAATACTTTTCATTGCCTTATCTCATTTTTTATCATAATAATCCTATGAGGTAGGCATTGTTGTTATCATCTCATTTTATAAATAGGAAAACTGGGGCTCAGATAGTTGAGGATACGTGCTCAAGGTCATAGAGAGTTTATGTTACTTACCTCCCTGAACCTGTTGCTAAGGCCCCTAGATGGCCTGTGGCTCAGCCTATCTTGTCCTAGGAACCAGCTGTGGGCTGTTTTTAATATTATCTCACCTTCTTCCAAAATGGCTAATGCTGTTTGAGCTCCTTTCTCTTGCTGTCACTATGTTCTCTAAGAAACTATGTTCCAACTCCAAGATTACAAACAGTTTAAGATGATGTGTCAATTGCATTTGATTGCTCGTGACTGCGTAAGGCTCTGTGTTGATATAAAATCTGAGGGAGTAGTGGGAATCTCTGAATTTGGAGCCAGCTGGTCAGAAGTAAAGGAGCTCTGGTGGCATAGTGATTAAAGCATTTGGCTGCTAACCAAAAGGTCGGTGGTTCAGACTTACCAGCTGCTCCATGGGAGAAAGATGAGGCAGTCGGCTTCTGTAAAGATTTACAGCCTTGGAAATCTTATGGTGCAGTTCTACTCTGTTCTAAAAGATCGGTATGAGTTGAAATTGACTCGATAGCAGTGGGTAGGAGTCAGAAGTGAGGGTGGCCCTAGCATCCCCAAGCTTGTTGCAAGTGCCTAAAGTCTTGGGCAGACTTGGCAGTCTGGAAGATGGGATGATTACAACAATGCCTTACCTCATAGAGTTGTTGTGATGAAAAATGAGATAATGCAATGTAAAGTGTTTACATAGTACCTGCCTCATGGTAAGCAATTTACTTTGATTAATTAAACATAGAATTTATTTAAGGAAATAAAAATAAGGTAAGTTACTCAATTCTAACTTGGAGATCATTCATGTCCAGGCTCTTGGGAAGATTGGTGTCTGCACTGGGCAAACGATAGGGGATTTGTGATATGCTTACTGTGTATTTGCTTTTCCTATTCTAGACAGGAGCTCTGGTAGCATAGTGGCTAAAGCACTTGACTGCTAACCAGAAGGCTTGTGGTTCAAACCCACCAGCCACTCCTCGGAAGGAAGGTTGGGCAATCCTACTTCCGTAGTGATACTGCCTCGGAAACCCAAGGAGGGGTCGCTATGAGTTGGGGCCGACTCGATGGCACATAACAACAACAACAACAACATTCTAGACAAAAGAAGCTATGGTGATGCAGTGCCTAAGGCATTTGACTGCTAACCAGAAGGTTGGTTATTCAAACCCACCAGCTGCTCCATGGATGGAAGATGGGGCAATCTACTTCCATAAAGATTTACTGCCTTGAAACCCAATGGGGGTTGTTATGGGTCAGAATTGACTTGATGACAGTGGGTTTTATTTTATTTTAGATAATGGTTAATGCACTAATCCTGATACAGTGCCTTGCATATAAACCCATCACCTTTGAGTAGATTTGGACTAATGGCAACCCCACATGATACAGAGTAGAACAACTCCATAAGGCTTTCTTGGCTGTAATGAAAGCAGATTGCTGCTTTGTGGGTTTGAATTGCCAACCTTCTGGTTAGTAGTTGATTGCAAATTGCTTGTGCCACCCAGGGACCTCACCTTGCATATGTAAAACAAACCCAACCCATTGCTGTCGAGTTGATCCAATTTATAGAAACCTTATAGGACACAGCAGAACTGCCCTATAGAGTTTCCAAAGCTGTCAACCTTTATGGAAGCAGACTGCCACATCTTTCTCCCATGGAGCAGCTGGTGGGTTTGAACTACTGACCTTCCAGTTAGTAGTTGAGTGCTTAACCACTGCACCACCAGGGCTCTTTTACCTTGCATAATAAAATTTTGTGGGATGAACAATTTGTTTGGGGCTAATATATCAGAATGTCTTATTAACATCTAAGAAGATGAAAACCATTTCTGAGAATTCAAAGACCTCAGTTTCAAGCTTTGTCGTAGGAGAGTTCCTATTAGAAACCATAGATAATGGTAACTAGCTACTGGACCATCCACCTGTGTGTGTAGCACGTGGAAATTCATCATTTTCATGAATCAATCTACTAACTCCCAAGCTGTGCCATTTCCACTGGAGGTTGGTAGCTATACAACAAATCTAGCAGCAGCTGTTGCTAATGATGTGTTGCCAACACACCAGCTGCAGTGTCTTGGTGTGGCTCTGTTGCTGAGTTTCTGGATTATTTACACAACCCTGCCCTTTGGCATAAATCAACCTCCCCATTTGTTTTTTGTACTGGATTTGCTTATGTATCTGGGGATGATATTGCTTGGGTTTACTTAAGAGGTCCTCTTTGAAGCACCAAATGGTTGTGTTTATGTTCAGAACAATAACCAAATTCTAACAGCTGATTTGCAGGCCAAGTGCTTTTTGCTTTAGGTGAGAGCTAGCTCAGGGATCATCTGGCACTGGGTGTGTTGCCCTGTACATGTAAGTAACAAGCTTGGAATAAAGCCCCAAGATTGTGAGACTGTGGGTGGGAAATAGAGAAGGGCTATGGTCCCAAGCCCCAGGAAGGGTCCCTAAGCTTTCGTGTCACAGCAATAGAGACAGGGATTCTGGCTTTTTATTCCAGAAGTCTCTGGAGAGGCCTTACACTGTTTAGGGTCTGTCAAGGAACTCTGTAGCAAGTAGTGTTACAGGTTGTACTGAGGCAAAAAGAAAAGGCTCTTTCAAAGACATGGGCCATAAGGTCTTAGAGTGGGAAGGAAGGGTGAAGAGGACAAGACGAGGAAGGAGGACTGGCTTGGGATTACCCTCCTAACAAGGTGGCAGTGCATCTTCCAAGTACTCAAGGAACACTCACAGCAGTTTCAGTTCAGTTCAATAGGCAATAATGGGAAGTCTACCATGTGTCTAGCCTAGTGCTGCTGGAGATAGATGAGTGAAAGTGTAATTGGTAATATAAACCAAACTCACTGTCATTGAGTTGATTTGACTCATAGTGACCCCTCCTTGGGTTTCTGAGGTGGTATCTCCACAGAAGTAGATTGCCCAGTCTTCCTTCCGGGGAGTGGCTGGTGGGTTTGAACCACGAGCCTTCTGGTCAGCAGTCAAATGCCTTAGGCACTATGCCACCAGAGCTCCCTTATTATTGATAAGCATGAGTAATAATAATGGCTAATATTGATTGTGTGTTTACCACATGCCAGGTGCTTCACATCTATTATCTTATGTAATCCTCACAGCAACCTCATAACTATTATTATCTTGTTTTACAGAAGAGGATATGGATGCACAGAGAGGTTAAGTGACTTTTCTAGGATCACATAGCATAGCTGGCATGAATGCCCAAGTAATCTGGCTCCAGAACCCAAACTCTTAAATATTTGGGACCAATTACTTTATGTACTCTGAGCAAAAAGTTGAAATGTGGAAAATGACCTTGTAACAGAATTTACTAAATAAATAAATAAATACACAAACCAAAAACACCCTAACTAATGACAGGAATAATAATGACAATTATGATAACTACTCTTTAGCTCTTTACTATGTCCCAGACACTAATCTTGTCATATAATCACCTCATTTATGTTTACAACTTTACATGGTGACTAGTATTTCTCTTGCGTTGTTTTACAAATGAAGAAATTGAGACTCAGAAAAGTTAACTTGTCCAGTGTCTTGCAGCTCATAATTGGTGAAGCTGCAATTAGAAGTTAGTGTGCTGATTCTGAGTTCATATTTCCAACCATGTGGTATACTCTTATGAAGCCATGAAAAGATTTTTTGGAAATATTCCAATGGTTATAAATGAAGTGTGTGTGTGTGTGTGTGTGTGTGTGTGTAAACCCAACCAGAATACAAAATTGTATATCTAGCATGAGACAAACTCTCTAACAGTATGCACAGAAGTAGGGGAATTTATAAAACCATCAACGGTGTTTATCTCTGGTGAAGAGAGAGAGGATCGTTTTAATTCTCTTCTTTATATTTTTCTCCAAGTTCCATATCTTCTAATAAGCATTATTCTAATTAGAATCCAATTGGAAAACAATAAAGGTCTTAAAAGTAAAATAGAGGAGTTCCGGCAAGATGGCGGACTAGGCAGAAAGACTGCACAGACCCTCTTCAACAAAGAAAAGGGAAAACAATTAACACAGACACAGAAGATAATCTTGGACCCATGAGCCTTGAAGGGAAGGATATAGAAGTGGACTAAACCCCAACTAGCAGAAGAATTTGTGTGAAAATACCAAA
>NW_006921602.1:19918505-19943790 GCF_000298275.1 Orycteropus afer afer
TTTTCACGCAAATTCTTCTGCTAGTTGGGGTTTAGTCCAAATCTGCATCCTTTCCTTCAAGGCTCAGGGGTCCAAGATTATCTTCTGTGTCTGTATTTATTGGTTTCCCTTTTCTTTGTTGAAGAGGGTCTGTGCAATCCTTCTGCCTAGTCCGCCATCTTGCCCCGCCTCGGCAGTGAGTTTTTTAAAGAGTGAGATATAGATGTACGTGTGTGTGTGTGTGTGTGTGTATTTGTCTCATGGAGAAAATGATCTGGAATCATTAAATATTGGCTCTGGGAGATATGGTGACTCTACTTTCAAACATTAAAGAGGAGTTTTTTGAGACAGACCTATTGATTTTTCTCTCATGGAAATGATAAGAATGAGATCTCTTATGTTTTCTTGAAGCACCAAGGGCTTGTTCCTCTATCTGAAATGCCTCTAACCAGAAAGGGAAGCTAAAGATCATGGGCTTGAGGGGCCCAAGGATGGTGTCCAGAGGATCACTACACCAGCAGCCAGTGCTGGCAGGACTGACAAGAATGCATGAGAAAACCTGGCTTTATTTAGTGAGGTAGCCAGAGACTGAGTTAACTCAGAGTAGGCTCAAGTGAAGAAGAAAAGGGGCAAGTGTTTTGTAAGCATATGTATGTATATATGTATTTATTTCATTGATCAGATTTGGGCTTAACATTACTCTATCATTTATGTGATGCCCTGATGTTGAGAGATAGAATACTTGTGTTTTCTGTCAGTAGGTTCAATGTTGACTACAGTGGTGGAGATAGGAGTTACTGTATGTGTGTCTGTTGCAAAGGTGGTAGCTGAGGAATGTTGGGTTAGTAGGGGTAAAGTAGTGTGTGTGAGGGGCAAGGAGTGTTGTGTTTATGTGAGTGTTTGTGGTAAGAGGCTAAGGAGTGTTATGCTGTGTGTATGTGAGGGTTAAGGGATATTGTATTTTGTGTGTCTCTCTGTGTGTGTATGTGTGAGAGGTGAGTATTATGTGTGTGTGTGAGGGGTAGGGAGTGTGGTGTTGTGCATGTGTGTGTGAGGGGTAAGGATATTATTTTGTGTGTGTATGAGGGGTGAGGAGTGTTGTATTGTGTGCATGTGTAGAAGGGGTAAGAAGGGTTGTGTAAGTAATGTTGTGCTGATTGGCATCCTGATGCCAACTCTTTGTGCCTGGGGGCCATTTGTGCTTCAGTTGGAGTATAGTAAGAGCCCTCAACTGAGACAGAGCTCCCTACAATTGAGTTCTCTCTCTGCTATCTGCTACCATGTGGTCTTGAACGAATCATAACCTCTCTGAATCTCAATTTTCTCATTTGTAAAGGGGGATTAAAAAATCTCTCACAGGGTTGTTGTGAGGTTGTGATGAGATGGTGTACATAAAAGTGCCTGGTGTTAACCCATTGTTGCCTATATCCGTCCTACATGCTGGACTGATGAGGCAAGGTTTTGAGACTCACCTGTACATCCCAGTTTTAATGGTTCATCCTTTGTGCTACCATACTTGTCCACTGCATGGCTATGGAAACTGAGGGTCACATAGTTTTTGTCAACAGGTCAAGGTCAAATGCACGGTTGACAGCAAAGCCAAGTTCCTGGATGCTCCTGATCCACATTCCAAACCTGTGCTCATTCTATTATATCCACTCTGGAAATCAGTGAAAATCTTCTAAAGAAGTAGCTCAGAAAAATCAAAGACAGACAAGCTCCCAAAGTCACAGACTGGCTTGCCATCTCACTAACTAGAAGAAAAGACTATTTTTCTTGGCTAGAGCAACAATAAAAGCAAGTCCCTGCCACCTGGGAGAGACCCAGAGCACAGGGAGAAAGTACAGGGAAGAGAGAATAAGGGCAAGGAGAGGAGAGTCAGAAAAATGGAGTGTGGAAAGAGGAGTGGACCTATGGCCAGAGGCAGCAAGAAGGCGGAAGAGATGGAACACAACTGGAATGACTGGCAGGAGAGAACACCCAGGAAGAGGCATTGGTCCCATACTGAGAAAGCTGTGTGTAGAGTGCAAGGAGCTAGGACACTGAATCCTAGTCATCTGGGATCAAATACTGTGTTACTGTTCACAAACTGTGTGACCTTGGCTACCATTACTGAACGTTTTAAAGATTCTTTAGAAGAATCTTAATCAAAGGGGGGGTGGGGAATGAGGAACACAATTTCAAATTCTCCTGTAATCCAGACTTTTTGGGGTCATTGAGGCTGGATGACCCTCTGAAACTACTGCCCTGAGATAGTCTTTAAGTCTTAAAATGAAAATATCTCCTGAAGTTGCCTTCACACAACAGTTTAACTTAATTAGTAAAGAATGTTTGCCTCAGTACTGTGCTCTGTTGAAGAACTATCTACATGGGATCAAAGTGACAATAGGCAGGCTAGATAGGAAACTTAGGGAGCTCTGAGGAATAACTCAGAAAAGGATGATAAGAATGGCTGTACAACTCAAAGAATGTGATCAATGTCACTGAATTGCATATGTAGAAACTGTTGCATTGGTAGATGTTTTGCTGTGTATATTTTCCACAATAATAAAAAAAAGTTAATTAAATTAAAAAAACACAAATCTGTGTGATCTTGAGAACATTATGAACCTCTCTGAATTTCAATTTATTTATTGGAAAACGAAGCATAATATCACTCTCCCGTCATCTGCCTCTCATGTTGTTGTTATGTGCCGTCAAATTGGACCCGACTCATAACAACCCCTCCTTGGGTTTCTGAGGCAGTATCACTGTGGAAGTAGATTGCCCCATCTTCCTTCCTAGGAGTGGTTGGTGGGTTTGAACTTCCAGCCTTCTGGTTAGCAGTCAAGTGCCTTTAGGCACTACGCTACCAGAGCTCCTCTCATAGTGAGGATTAAATGAGATAATTAAATGAGATAATTTATTCAAAATGTCCAGCCTCATGCCTGGATGGTTAAGCCTTTGTTAGGGACTAGTTCCCTCCCTTCCACCCAGTTGCCTCATCTGAAAAATGGATAAAAATTCCTATCTCTTCAGACTGCTGTGAGGATTAAAGTAGATAAGGTGCTTGCTAAACAGTACTTACTTAATACAGATTAGTTTCCTTTCCCCTTCCCTTAAAATGGACTCTCAAACTGATAAAGGTTCCTAGTGAGAGAGTGAGAATGGAAGTGGGCCATAAATTGCCTCGTTTCACTTAGCGACTGTTTCCCAATTCTCTCCTGCTACTGCTGTACTCTTGCAGTGTTTACCCGAATTCTGGTGTATGGTTGTAGAAAATAGATCCTTTGATGGTTTTGTTGAAATATCCTGGGAACCAGAGGAATGCAGGCCAAGTTAGTCATCCTTTGTGGAACTATAGTCAGGAGGCGATGTTTACCTTGCCCAACCAGACTCTGCAGTAAAATATAGAGTACAAGTAGATGTCCTTGGAAAATTATGGATTGAGGCTTCTCTGTATACCAGAATGGGACAAGTCTGTTCTTTGAAGAATCTGTAGGTATTCATTGAAATACCAGAGCTGGCTAGTGAAATAGGCTTTGAGGGCCCAAGCCCGGGATAATGGTGGCCATGATTGGGTAGTGAACAGTGTAGTTATGGTGGACTAGATTAAAGGGTTCACATCCGCACCATTCAATTCAACTTTCTGTGATGATGGAAATGTCCTATTTCTGTTCTCTCTAGTATAATAGCCATGTGTTTGTGTATCTGAAAAGTGGCTAATGTGACTGAGAAACAGAAGTTGTGATTTTATTTAATTTTAAGTAATTTAAATTTGAACTTAAATAGCCACATATGGTTAGTGGCTATTGTTATTGGACAACATAGGTTATGAAGATTGCAGTGTCCCATGAGAAACCACTTCCAAACAGGCAAAATCGCACATGGGTGTATGTCATTTCCATCCTTACCCCTGATGTGGCTGGGTGTGACCGCAGGGGTTCTACTCTGTACTAGTGAATGAAATTAGGCTGAGCAGGTTACAATTTTGCGCAGTGGAAGGATTGAAACAGAACTGAAGAGAATTTGGAGTGGCCATAGGGATTGTGACGTAGTGCCTCGGGACTGCTAACCAGAAGGTTGGTGGTTCAAACCTACCAGCTGCTCTGCAGAAGGAAGACCAGGCAATCTACTTCTGTAAAGATTTACAGCCTCAGAAACTCAATGGGGGTTGCAATGGTTCAAATCGACTTGATGGAAGTGGATTTTTTTTTTTAAGAGTTATTGTGGCTTGCATGCTATGATTCTAGAAGCTATGCCACTGGTATTTCAAATACCAGTGGACTCACTCATGGTGGACAGGTTTCAGCAGAGCTTACAGACTAGGAAGAAAGGTCTGGTGATCTACTCCTGAAAATTGGCCAGTTAAAACCCTATGGATCACAACAGAATATTGTCTCACATTATGCTGGAAAATGAGCCCTCATAGGTTGGAAGGAACTCCAAATACATAGTGGCTGCAACAGTGGACTTGAGCATGCCAATGATTGTGAAGATGGTATGGGACTGGGGAATATTTCCTTCAGTTGTACATGGGGTCAACATGAGTTTGAGCCCACTTGACAGCAACTAACAACAATAACAACAGAAAAGGGGAGGGTGCAATGCAGGCTACAGCTCAGCACTAGAATCTCCTTCAGGGGCTAGAGTTCTGGGTCCTGACCAGTTGCACACACTCTTGCCTCATAGCCTCCATATTACTAGATATCATGGGTCTGGTAGGTCCTGTCCTCATAAAGTGTCCCTGGAGCAAGATAAGTCATTGGTAATAGACACAAATGAGTCTCCATGGGATGCATTGCCCTTAGCCTCCTCCCAACAACACTGAGCCCTTATTTAAGAGGTTAGTCTCCACCAAGCCTCCCGAGGGGAGGGTCTTGGCAGACCCTAGCTCAATCTATGTTTGTAGAAAAATGAATGGATAAACACACTTATTTGGGTCGCTGGTGGGTGATATGAAGCTGCCCTAATGTGGTCCTCTGGTTCTCCTTAATAAGGAAGGAATCCCAGTGTGGCCCACCAGCAGCCTTTGGTGATTGGGTGCCTCATGTCTTTGGCAAATGGGAGGAACTCAACTTGCCTTGTGCCTACTGCTCTTCTTCCTCTTCCATTTCTTTTACTTGCTTCCCTCCTCCATCTCCAAGGCTCCAGTAGATACCGTAACTGTCCCTTGAGCTGGGCTATGCTCCTCACTTCAGATGCAGTACCAAGCCCAGGCCTGGAAGATGCCAAAATCACCTCATTTCTTCTCAGCTGATCTCAAGGAGAAAGCAATCTGCCTCTCCACCTCCACCTCCACTCCTACATATGCCAGATGCAGGTTACTGATATAAGAATCACACAATTAGTTGAGTGGAGGCCTGGAGCTCTGTCAAGAATTCTCTTTGAACCTTGTTTCCCCTGTCTGTCAAATGGTGGAGTTGAATAGTTTCTTGGAACTCTAACATTCTAGGGTTAAAGTAGTTTCCAATGAAATGTGATTATTGGAGAGGCTTAATCACTCTAGGCAGCTTTAACATCGAAAAGAAGAGCTGGTTAACACAAATGAGTCTCTAATTGGCAGCCTGTGGTGGGGGAGCTCCCTTAAGCAGGAGACCTAAATTCCCTCCTGTGCATGCGGTGGGTGCTGATGTTCCTTGGCCCTTCATTCAGGAAAGACCCTGCCCTTACTACAAATGCTCCCCAGATGCAGTTATCTGCTATCCACAATAGATTTTTTTGTCATTCCTGAACCTGCTTAGATGGCTAAAGAGAAAATCTGGCTTGAGAGCAAGAGTTTGGATAAACAGGAGTATTGTGCTTAAAAACTAAGTTGCCTGAGAGTTTAAGCTTGCAGGGCTTACTACAAAAGGCACACTGAACTGGGCATCAGATGGATCTGGGTTCTAGGCCTACTTACAGGCTGTGTGGTTGTGGGCTGGTCCCCTTACCCTTGTTTTGCTTGCCTCATTTTCAAAATGGGGATAATAACCAACTCTGTGGAACTTGCTTGGTTGTTGAGGGAACCAAAAGGAGTCATGTATCTAAAGTTATATGGATAACATATGTAATACATATAAACCAAAAACCAAACTCACTGCTGTTGAGTCGCACTTGACTCATAGCGACCCCTCCTTGGGTTTCCAAGGTGGTATCACTACAGAAGTAGATTGCCTAATCTTCCTTCCAAGGAGTGGCTGGTGGGTTTGAACCACCACCCTTCTGGTTAGCAGTCAAATGCCTTAGGCATTATGCCACCAGACCTCCTTATATATATGTAAAATGTAGTGTATATAAACCAGTTGCAATCCAATCTGAGTGCAACTCATGTGAGCCCATGTGCTCCCTAGAGTCTTCAGTGGCTGATTTTTGAGAAGCAGATTTCCAAGTCTTTCCTCTGAGGCACCTCTGGATGAACTCCAACCTCCAATTTTGGTCAGCAGCTGAGCACAGTAAGCTTTTCTACCACCCAGGGGTTCTGTTTTGTATATACAGTGATGTGGTGTGAATGTGAGATGGTGGGGATGGCATGATCATGTTCTTCAGGCATAAATAGCTGAAAGATAATAATCAAACAGCAAAACACCAGATTCCTTCTTGCAGTGCCTGAGAGCTTGTGCTGTGAAACAGTAAGATACTAAATCACTCCCGAGCTGTTCAAAGGATTAGGCAGAAATGTTAATGGCAACAGATGCTGCCTTGTTCCTTCCAGGAGGATTCAGGCTTCAGTGGAAGTATTTCTCTGCTGGCCTCAGCCCAAGATGTGTCCACAGCCCTTCCTCTGACCTGCCTTTCAACCCAGAGAGCGGCAGCCACTCAGTTTCTGCCCTGGGGGTCACAATCTGACTGGAGAACATTGGAAGCAGAATCTCGTGTTGGGAGAGCCTCAGCATGACAACAGTGCCCTGTAAGATCAGCTGATTTAAGCTTTAGGGAAAATGAGGAACACCAAATCTAGACTGGAACCCAGGGTTTCCATGGCTGCCATGAGTGAAGATGAAAGAAATGGGTTCTGATCTGGATTTGAGACCTTTCTGGGTCCCTGTACAGTGGGAGCTCAGCAGTTGAGATAACTGCTTAGGACCTTCTAGATATAATATTCTAGGAGATTATGAAAATGGATGAAGAGAAGCCAAGCAGAATTTATCAAGCTTTCTCCTCCAAGCACTTGGCAGCAAGGTTGCCACATTCTTGGGAAAAGAAAGAGGCTGTGTCAACATCGCAGTCTGGAGTTGGTACAGTTTCACAAACACTCTAGTAGAGGAGGGTGTTGAGCCTGAAGAACCCCAGGAGAAGAGCTCAGGGAACTTATGAACTTTTCAGACAAGTGACTGCATCCTACCCTTGGGATAGCTCCTAGGCCACTCAGCACTCACCTTTGAACGGGGATTGAGCTCGAGTCACCAGGAAGAGCCTCCTGCTCTTGCTTTGCCGGTCCTGGCGGATGTGGTAGCCCAGTGTGTTGCAGCGGCCCTTCTTGCAGCTCAGGCACAGGCCCTGGCTGAAGCTGTCCATGTTGCTGCACAGGTAGGCTGTGCTCTGCATGCTGGTGTGCAGCAAGGAGTCAATGAAGAGGTGCACGGATCGTTCGTGGGCACATTTTATGGTCTGGGTGATTGCTAGAACACAGAAGGCAAAGTGGTCTTTATCGCCCCTTAGTCCCAAGGACCCTCAGCTCAAAGATCATCTTGCTTCCCAGCCTACAGAAAACAAACCAACAAAAAACCCAAACTAGTTGCTGTCAAGTCGATGCCAACTCCTGGTCACCCCATGTGTTTCAGAATAGAACTGCACGCCATAGGCTTTTCAATGGCTATGATCTTCTGGAAGTAGATTGCCAGGGCTTTCCTCTGAGGTGCCTCTGGGAAGATTTGAACTGCCCACTTTTCAGTTAGTAGCTGAGCACTTAACTGTTTGCACCACCCAGAGGAGATTAGCAGTAGCAAATCAGGAACAAGGAGTGGATTGATGAGGCCAATGCACTGACCACAAAGGGATATAATAACCGACTGAAAACTAAAGAGAGAGTAGACCTCTCTAGGATTGTTTAGTGTAGAGGAATACTCCCAGTCACCTCAGGGCTCCTGAGAGCACCTCTCTATTGCAGCATGTTTTAGTACACGTCTTAATGAGAACCCCAAGACATTAAGAACAGACTATATTCACTGTATTACTTAAGAAAGCAAGGTAGTGTAATTCATTTTAGAAATATTTCTATCTCTAATGGTTAAACATACACAAATGCTGATGCCTTGTGGGTGAGTTATCTGGAGTTGCTTTGTGGGTGAGTTATCTGGAGTCACCTTGTGTGGACTGCCTCTTTTCTTAACTTACTAAGAAATGAGGCATTCCTAAGGCACCTGAAGGGTCTGGTAAAAGCTGACATTTCTCTCACAATGTCTACCTTATGTCCAAAACAGCCATTATATCCTTTAGATCACTGGCTTGTAAAACCAGCATGGTGAGTGGATTTGAAAGGACATGTTCCATAACCAGGGTTTGAAAAGCCCTGACCAAACAGCAAACTGATCAGGCTTATCTACCATGGATTTTGAGCCTTTTTTTTTTTTTTTTTTAAACACTCTAGGTCTTAACCTAATCTTTAATTATTCTCATTTCAATCTCATATCTCAATTATTCTTCAAGGAATGTTGAGAAACCATGACAAGTATGTGAAGTACCAAATGTGAAGGTAGGTCATCAGTAACTTTGCTTAAAGCTGTTTTCCCCAAGTATTTGAAGGCTAAATGCCAAGATGAGTCATAACAGTTCTTTGTCACTAGTGGTTGCATTTGTTGGGCACATACTGGGAGGCAAATACCTTCCATTCAGCTTCTCATTGAATCTTCACCCCAAGTCTGTGAGGCAGCTATTATAAGTTGAGAAAACTGAGCTTCGAAGACATTCACTACTTCACCCAAGTTCACAGAGCCAGGAGGTAGTGAGAGTGAAAAACCAGTTATTAATAAATAATGGTTAACATTCTGTTCATCACCACCCATCTGTCAATTTGTTGTACTGTGGTGGCTCACATGTTGCTGTGTTGCTTGAAGCTATGTTACCAGTATTTCAAATACCAGCAGGGTCACTCATGGTGGACAGGTTTGAGTGGAGCTTATGGACTAAGACAGATAGGAAGAAAGGTCTGCTGATCTACTTTTGAAAATTAGTCAATGAAAACCTTATGGATCAAACAAAACATTGTCTGACTTGCTTGTTTCAGACAGGTCACCAGGAAGGGTCAGGCACTAGAGGAGAACAGCATGTTTGGTGAAGTAGAGGGTGACTGAGGACATGGGAGACCCTTGGTAAGATGGCCATGATGATGGCTTTGAACATGCTGGTGACTATGAGGATGATGCAGGACCAGGCAATGTTTTCTTCTGTTGTCCATTGGTCCCATGATTCAGAGGTGACTCCATGACAGCTAACAATGACAACAATTCTGTTCAGATGTGGTTGGGAGAACTTCCCCAGAGTGAAAACACTTTCAAACAAGAGGGTGAAGTAAACAGAAAAAACACACCGAGCTTGGACAAACTGAATAAAAATGCTTGGTTCCATCGCTTTGAAGTCTAGCGGAAAAGAGCAAATGGCTGGTTGGTCAGATGTGTTTAACAGGCAGAGTTACTAAATGCCATCCTGGAGGTCACCCTTGGGATTTTCAAGGGTGTGGATTTGGGAGGAGGGCAGGCTGGTCAGCTGGGAATCTGTTGGTGACTGGAGGGACAATGACCTGAGGGAGATGTAAAAAAATGATAAGGAAAACTTCCCTGAAAACTGTCAGGAGTCGGTGGGTGGAAGGCTGGGAGTCCAGCCAAAATGAGTTAATGTCAAGCTTGAAGGTCAGTCTGATATGCGACAGGTGAGGGTGGTGATGTAATTGTGAGAGAATATGTTCTCAGCCCAGTTTTGGATGATTGGGGTGAGAAGGTGGCTTGCGGGGGTGAGGGTCTCCAGTTGGCTTAGAGCGAGTTGGCATGTTTTAACCGGGATGATATTTTGTAAATCATGAGAAATTTGGAAAGCCTATGGAATGTGTGGTTTCTGCTGACATTTTTCTTCTTTAATCCTGTGCATGTTGCCAATGTTCATATTACTGTTGTTGTTTTAGGATTTAAGAGAGAAGTGGGATAACAACCCAGATAACGCCAAATTCGGTTTCTGCCCTGAGGTAAAGGACTAAGGCATATTGCAGCCTGAACTCCAAATTCAAAGAATCACAGTGATATAGGATCAGCTGATTAATCTTCAGCGTGGGGAGTGGAACTATTCCTACTCTTGTGAGATCAAAGATCAAGTAGCCACGGTCTATTATTAAGTGGATCCTCATGTGGCCCAGAATAGAGAAAGCTCCTTCAGTGAGGAATGTTCTAGAGAAGGAGGAATGATCACAGGTGTCAGGATTCAGTGTTCAGAAGAGCTAGTATCCCAGGGAGTCCTTGGGTGGTGCAAATGGTTAATGTGCTCAGCGGCTAATCCAAAGTCTAGAAGTTCAAGTCCACCCAGAGTGCCTTTGAAGAAAGGCCTGCCTATCTACTTCTGGAAAAAAAAAAAAAAAATCAGCCATTGAAAGCCCTATGGAGTGTAGTTCTACTCTGACCCATATGAGGGGTCATGAGGTGGAATTGACTCAACTTGAGGTAACTGATTTTAGCACCCCAGGAGAGACTGTGTGTGGAGGAAGTGATTCCTGATGATGTCCTTTGGCTCATCCTCAGGGGCTGGGCTCTGAAGAACTCTGCCTGTTTAGTGGGGTGGGGTGGGGCTGATTGAGGAAGACCAGCTCTTACCCACTCCTACAAGGTCTCTCTCTGAATGGGCTTAGTGACCATACATCTTAAGATCCTACTCTTGCCAAACTTCCCAGAGTCCAACAGATTCTTCTAGATTCCAGAGGCCCTGGGGAAGTGTGGGAAGTGTAAGCTAGTGCTCCCGGCCATGCCTTCTTTCTCACCATTGAAGCCATACTTGGCAATGTGTTTGTAGAGTTCTAGGAAGTGGCAGCCAGGCTGGAAGGAGCCCCCATTGGGGTAGAAATCATAGTGTGCCACGGGCTGTTTGATGCCCACACTCAGGCCCATGTGCTCCCGTGTAAAGGTGTGAATGGCGTCCACAAAATTGGCGTCATCTGGTGAAAGACGATCACTGGGGGAAGTTCCCTCAAACAAAGGGCCGGCAGCATCCAGCCCTAAGAAGAAAGCAAAGACAAGGTTAGGTAGGGGAATAGGAAGGGGAGGAGAAACACCTCTTAGCTTTCTGATATTATTACACATTGACAACCTAGCAGGAAGAAGAGAAACTTGGGGCAAAATCTTTCTGTCGAAAATCTTGCCATAACCTTTTTGCAGTAAAACCACAGTAATTCATGGTGCTAAAAATTAGACATAGGCTGGACTGTAGGTAGGAGAAAAAAGGGAGTCCAAAAACTATACGCTGGTAGAAACAAGGTCATAGGAACAATGCTTGATTTATTTAAGCAAGTCAATTTAAGTACTTCTCAAGTTATTTCCAAGAGCATCTGTTTCCATACAGAAATTAAAACAAAACAAACAAAAATATTTTAATGTGTTTGTTATAAGTAGTTCTAACCATCCATCAGAGAAATAACTATTCGCCTGCATCTTGTCTGTAATTTATGTAAACAAGCTGGCTTTTCTCCTATACTCATGCCATTCATTCCATTGGAACATCCAGAACAGCCTTGGGATATCATTGTGAGCAAACAGGACTGCTCAAAGCCCTGGTCCTCAAGCGACAGATGGGTTTGCATGAAGCAAATGGCAGCTCTTGATTGACTCCAGTTGGGGAGTATTTAGTCACTCAAAGCTTGTTCTCTGGAGGACCCTTGGATGTCCTGCAGCAGCCCTGGCTTCCTTCCTGCTCAAGGAGGTGAAGAGGTGGACAGTGCTAGGAGATCACAGTTCTCTGGCCCCCATCCTTAGTGACAAATGTACAATTTCTTGTTGTGATTTATGTCCTTTATTTCATTAGGCTGACAACAGGGGGTTTAGCCTTCCTGCTGCCTCTGACATATGTGGGCCTGGTGAAGGCTTGCTGTGACCCACCGCACCAGGCAGAGGGAGGGGCCCCTGGGCTTGGTTGGGCCTGATGCTCCTCTCTGGTATTCTGACTCAGGCTTCTGGTCCTGGGTTCCCAGCAATGGCCTCACTGACCTCTGGAAAGCTTGCGTGGAAGTCCTGCTCACTCTGAGACTGCTGAGGGTTAAATCAGTGGAGCCATATGCTGATCTGTGGGCCAGACCTCACCAATCACCAGCAAGTTAGAAAAAATTAGGACAAGGACATGAGTTCTCCTAATGACAAATTTATTAGTTTAAAGGTCTAGCATTATTTCTATTCTTTTTTCACATTAAAATAGATCTCTTCTTTTATGAAATAATGGTAGGTTAAAAACAACAACACAACAACAACAAACCAAACTCACTGCCATCGAGTCGGTCCCGACTCATAGCGACCCCTCCTTGGGTTTCCAAGGCAGTATCTCTATGGAAGTAGATTGTCCAATCTTCTTTCCAAGGAGTGGCTGGTGAGTTTGAACCTCCAGCCTTCTGGTTAGCAGTCAAATGTCTTAGGCACTACGCCACCAGAGCTCCCAATGGTAGGCAGTAATTATTTTAAAACAATGTTCTTAGTTGGTAAAGTAAATTCCCAGCCCTCTGTTTTTTTTTTGTTTTTTTTTTTAATCCCAAATTGTTTTTTAATTGCTCTAGCCTGTGACATTTTTGTTTTAGCTAGAGGGGTCTTGAAGGATGAGTGAGAATTTGGTAGGTAGAGTGGAGATGAGTGGACAAGTAGGGGTAAGACTTTCTGGGCAATGGGAACAACATATGCAAAGGCCCGGAAATGTCAAAGGCCAGGGTGTATTTGTAAAGTGGAGATATATTCAGTGGAGTTGAAGCATTGAGCTACTGGAAAAGAGTGGCAGGAGGAGAAGTTGGAGAGCTCTGGGGAAATCACATGGAGATGGGTCTTGTCTGTGCCTCCTGGGTTTTATCCTTGTAGGTATCAGTGGGTCTTGAGACCTTGGCTGGGGAACAACGTGACCAGCAGGGGTATTGTGGTTGGAGGAGCTTTCTTTCACATCTCCAGCTCTTCCTGAGTAACACTAGCCATTTCCAGGTGGGTGTGGGGCTCAGGGTGAGGTTTTTGGTATAGTTCCTTCCTTCCCTTCAAATGAGTCCCAGAGTAGGTCTTGTGTGTTTCACAGGTGAGGAAACTGAGGCACAAATGTTGCTGATACGTGGCAGCAAATTAAAGGCCATGATACTTCACTCCCTAACTTGCCACATTGGGCTTTTTAAAACTAGATTAAAACATAATGAAATCTTTCCTGCTTCAAAAGCACACAGAAAGCCCACTTTTTAGGTCCTATTTGGTGTGTCTGTGACTTGCATTCATTTGAGGAGAGACAATAGGAGTTAAGGCTGTAATCTGCTCTGAATTCTCTGGGAACTGGAGTCTATGGCAGTGGTTATTTTTGAAATAGCGTTCTAAGCCCTCCCATGAACTCCAGTAAAGCGTAAAGGAAGTTGGAGGTGTCTTAATTATGAAACTGTCGGAAAAGCCAGTCCCTGCTCCACACCCCCGTGCATTTCTGGAGATTACAGTTTGTCAGTTATCAGACACAGTTACCTGTAATTCTCCCAATCTTGTGCATTCCGCCAATGTAACTGCCAGCAAATCCTGAGACATGTGCACCCAGGCTGTACCCAATTAGATGAACATTGCTTCGAGAAAATTGTACAGATTCCTGGAAGACAGCAGCAGGGTGATTGCCTGGATGAAAGCCTTTTGTGGGTGCATCTTGTCTGGGCACTCACCCTGCTCTTGGCATGTGATAGGAATGGGGTGCTTCATTTATAGTCCAAACAGAAAGTAGTTTCTCACCCTCCCTCCCTCCCTCCTCTCTGAAGCACTGACTGGATCAGTGCTGGATCAGCTACCTGGGACCCTACCTGGCAGCCACTGTTTTCCCTGTCTGCCTGTCTTCACCTTGACGTTAATGTCTTGCAGAAGTAGCATTGTTTATTGTGATGTTTGATGGTTTACAGGGTATGTCCAGATCTCTAAGCATAACCAAGAGGCTGGATATAAAAGGAATAGTAGGTGAGCAGGGGAGAAGATGAGTCTATAGAACAGAGGTTTGAGTGAGGCATCTAAGAGAGCCCTGGGGTCGGACTCTGTCCGGTTCCTGACCATTCCTGTAAGCTTGGTGGAAGTGGTTCTCTTCTCTGGGTTGCTTTTGGAGACCAGCTTTATTCACTCATTCTTGGAGGAAGGGAGAGGAGGGGAGGGGTGGAGTAGATCTTACCTCTAGCCACCGGAGAAGAGCTGCGACCTCCTGGCCCACAAGGCGGGTGTTGCGGACGGCAATGGCATAGTGTTGGTGGGCCAGGGTGATCCAGTCAGCCAATCCCACATTCACTGGCTGTGACAGGCCAGACTTCAGTGCAGCTACCATCTGCCAGATCCAGGTTTCCAGCATGCCGTCCACCTGAGGGCAGCCAACAGGCCAGTCAGCCTGGCTGGGAGGGAAGAGTGTGATACCAGTTTCCTCTTTCTCCCAGCCTGCCCTTCTTCCTTTACCAGTTCTTGGGTGATGTAAGAGTCAAGAGAAAGAGATTACCATGGGGTTCCTCAACTGCAGCACTATTGCCATTTTGTGCTGGATAATTCTCTGTTGTGGGGGGCTATCTTGCATAACAGCATCCCTGGTCTCCACCCATTAGATGCCAGTGACACCCTTCTGACAACCAAAAATGTCTCCAGACATTGCCAAATATTTAGGAGGCAGGAGAGAGGATGGGAAATCACCCTTTTCTGAGAACCACTGACTTAATATTGATCTACTTTGGGGCTTTCCAAGCCTTAAAACAATGGAAAAGTCTTTGAATCAGGCACAGAAACCTACCCTGCCCTTTGAAGCTCATCTCTAATACCACCTCCTCTGTGAGGTGCCCTCCTCTACATCCCACAGCATTTGGTCTGATCCAGGGCCCACTGCCTTCTGGTTTGCTTTAGAGGGACTAGTACCATCAGCCTGTACATAGTAGGTGCTCAATGAACGTTTATTGAAAATTTTTTGAGAACAATTGATAGGGCACTCCTGATGGGGTACACAGAGTTATGGCAGTTGTTGTGTGTCTTGAAGGGTAAATTGGAGTTCAGGAAGGAGAATAGGGTGGGTAGATGGATGTGGTACTAGTGAGGTTGGGGACAAGGTGCTCTAGCAGAAGGAACAGTACCTGCACAGGCAGAGTTATGAAAGGGAGCAGTATGTTTGGGGAGAGGAGAAAAGTCAGTTATGATTAAATGGTAGACTCTGGGAGTGAAGGATTAGGCGGGGAAGCTGGAGAGCTATTCTGATGGCTTGACTTGTCATTCTGGGATAAAATGCATTCATTTAATAAGTATTTTCCAAAGCATCTTGTATCCAGACTATTTTTGGCTCAAATCCAGGCTCTCCTAGTCACTAGCTGAGTGATCCTGAGCAAGTTATTTAACCTTATGGTGCCCAAGTTTTGTCATCTGGAAAATGGGGATAATAATAGTACCTACCTTTGTGAATTGTGACCATGAAATGAGTTAATAGATATAACTTAGAACAGCAGCTGGAGCAGAGTAAGCACTCAGTAAGTTACTGCAAACCAAAAAAACCAAACTTACTGCCATCAAGTCCATTGCGACTCATAGTGACCCCCCCTTGGGTTTCCAAGGCGGTATCACTACAGAAGTAGATTGCCCAGTGTTCCTTCCAAGGAGTGGCTGGTGGATTTGAACCGCCAGACTTCTGGTTAGCAGTCAAGTGCCTTAGGCACTATGCCACCAGAGCTCCTAAGTTACTACAGTTGTTGTTTTTATTGTTATGGTTGCTGTTATTTTTATCAGTAGTAGTAGTGTCATAGTAAACATATTCTGGATTGGGCAGGATTTTGAGAAGGAAGAGCTTGCCTGTCTCAGCACACGTAGGTTACCCAGTGTGGGTGTGTTTATGGTCCTGTTAAGAGGACCCTGCAATCTTCAACATGTATCTGTAAATAAAAGACTCATTTGTTCAGTCATTGACTCAATGGATAAACATCTTCTGAGCCTCTACTATATACTGGCTACTGCCCAACAGTGGTCAGTTAGATAGAAATAGAACAGAATCCTTTCCATTAAGGAGCTTACAGCCTAGCAGGGCAGAGCGACACCCACACAGACAATGGTAAAGCTGTGCAGCAGAGCAGCCTGGGACCCCGAGGGAAATACCCAGTGAACCCCAGGGAGGGAATGGAGGCAGGGAAGGCTAGCAGGGGACCTGATGTAGGATTGTGCCCTACAGGAAAAGTGGGAGTTAATCAGGAGAAGACAGGGAAAAGGACACTCCTGGTAGAGAGCACATCCTAGGCACAGACCAAGAGAAGAGAAACTGCATGGTATGTGGAAGGATGTGTACAAGCAGGTGGAAGAAGTGGGAGGCAGGGGGACATGGGAGAATGCAGGGGAAGGTGAGGTGGAGGCAGGGCAAGGTGAGGTGCAGGTAGGTGGAGACAGAAGTAGGTGAAGAGTAGCAGAAGCAGGTGAGGGGGGGTGTGGGGAAGCAGGGGGTAGGTGAAGGGGAAGCAAGGAAGAGGTAGGGAGGAGGCAGGAGTAGGTGAGGGAAAGATGGGGAGAGGCAGAGGTAGGTGAGGAGGAGGAAGGGATTGGTTAGGAGGAGGAGAGGGAAAAAAAAAGGGAGTGGAGGAACAGGGAAAGGAAGGGAGGGAGGCAGGGAAAGGAAGGGAGGAGGCAGGGCCAGACAAGAGCCCCCAGAAGTGCTCACTCTCCTGTTTGCCAGCTTTTCTGACTTCTCTCAACTCCAGTCATTACCTCAAATCAGGTCCTATGTCCAGAACTCTGTCCTTCCCTAATGTTCCCCTCTGGAAGCAAAGCTTTTCCTTTACAGATGACTGGGTTTGAACGGCTCCTCTGATCCACTTCTCTGCCCCTCAGGTCCTTACACACAAGTTTTCCATCTCTGATCTTAGCTCCCTTTAAAACACAGCCATCTTCTCAAGGTCCTGATCTCTGCTTCCTATTCTGTGTTCTTCTTTAAGAAATGCTGACTCAGCTGTGCCCAGTCATGGAGAAGCTCTCCTGCCATAGTGAGATCCCAGCTGCAATGAGGCCATGAGAGGCACACCCAGTGTTCATGGTACAGGGACCCCCCAGTCAAACCCCTTCCTTGATAAGGCATGTCCAGGAGTTGTTGGAGTGACAGTGTTCTGGTTTTGAATTCCTGTTCCACTGATGGCTCTGTGACTGTGGGTGAGTTCCTTAAACTTTCTGAGCTGCAATTTTCTCATCTGATTGATGAGACTATCTACCCACCCTGTAGGGGGTGGTGAGATTAAAAGGGCTGATATATGTAAAGAGCCTGGCTTGTAGTAGGGTCTCCATCTATGTTAAATCCCTTCTTTAGGGGCAGGAAATCTTCCACAACCTTAACTGCCATCCCTGTGGTGTGATGGAGCCCCCACTTTCCTACAGTGAGACCTCTTTAAATCTTAGGGTGGCTCTGCTGGTGGGCGGCAGGAACTTCTGTGTTTTTCTCTTGATTCAGGCACCTCTACTCATGTGGCATCATGTGATACCCCCACTAGACTGTAAGATCACCCCTCAAGAGGGCTGGGATGGTGTCTGTTTTGTGCCTGGTGCTTAGCACCGTGCTGGCACATACCAGGCTCTCAATGAACATGTGTTGAGTGAGAGAGTGGCTGGATCATTTTGCTCTCTAGGGTAATATAGATGGGAGTTTTGCAGGCATTTTTTTTTCCCCAAGTAGATGGTCATGAAATAGACAACAAAATCTCTGAAGGGTTCCAATTGTGAGCTAAGGTCCAAATCAAGCTTTGAAACAGGGACGCAAAATTTCTTCTTGGGGACAAGTGCTCACTTGGCTTGCCTGTACTTGTTCTCTACAATATCCTTTTTTCCTTCTTCTATAATAATAGCATGTTTATCATCCCTGAAAGTCTGTCACTAAAAGGCTACATTTATGTCTCCTTTGTACCCAGATATGGCCACTGGATGTAATTAGAAGCATTTTATGGAGGCTTCTAGAAGCCTAACCCAAAAAACCTTTATTTGACCCTTTCGTGTACATTTCTTACTACATTATATTGCCTGAAATACACATGTGATGGCTAGTGCTCTTGCTGCCATTTTGTACTATGAGGATGAGAGCTACATGCTAAGGATGGTATAAGTAAGCTGGAAAGAACTGGAACCTTGAGAAGTTCACTGACCAAAGCCATCTAACCAGTTATGAATTCCATACCTTTGGACTTCTGCATGAAATGGAAACAAGCTTCTGTTTTATTTGAACCACTGCTAATTTGTGTCTCCATTTTTTCAGCTGAACCTAATCCTTAACCACTACAACATTTCATTGGGGTCTTTGCCAGTTTCCTACCTCTATGAAACACACAGATTCAGGTAGAAGCCTTCCTCTGGCATGGACTGCAATCCCTTATGGATGCTAATGAGCTGTGTGACCTCTTTGAGCCACATTTTATTATCTGAAACATGGAAATAATTATATTTTCCCTGCCCTGCTTACCTCACAAAATTGAGCTAATCAATGAGATAATGTGTGAGGAAGTGCTTGGAAAATTAGAATGTGCTTTACAAATATTATGCATGAAGTTGTTGTCATCAGCTTCTCATCTTTTTATTAAAAGTGAACACACTAGGAAGAAAAAAAGAAAATTTAAAAGCAGAGAGAAAAAAGGCCCGTCAGCATTTCCTACCGACCACCCGTGGATTATCATCACCAGCGGCAGGGAGGCGTTGAAACTGCATTCCTGTAATGTGTCGGGGTGATTGAGCCGGATCTGACAGCCTTTATCAGCTTCTTCTTCAAAGAGCAGAAATCTGGTCTTTGTCTCCTGCAATGTTTTCTTTGTTTCAACATCTTGAGATCTTCTTTGAAATGGCTCTGGAATACAAGATTAGGGATGGCGTTTAGCATGGTGTCTGTTCCCCTCTGCCAGCTCTGTGACCTCTCAAGGATTTTTAGGGGCACAAACCAATGGGGTTAATGTGAGGTATTGGGCATCACATGAGCCATCACTTTTGGGGCAACCAAAGAACATTTCCACAGAATGCCATTTCTCTACTAGGAGGTGATGGAGGCTGACCTAAAAGGGCCCATCACAGATGCAGAGGATGCAGAGTCTCCATCCTGCCATCCCAGTAACCTTAGGCCCAATCAGTCAGACATTATATCCTAGGATTTTACAGTAGACTAACTCAAGGATATAAAGAATATAGGAGAAGAAACTGATATTGAAGTTTGGAGAGGATAAGCATCTCAATCAAAATCACACTGCTGATAAGTGGTAGTGCCAGGATTTGAACCCAGGTCTCTCTGACTCCAATTCCCATCTCTACATCCCTATGCTAGGAGACAGTGAATAGAAGTTTCTTAATTAGAGGATACTATGGATTAGTTTACTCTCCTGTCAGTTTGTCATACTGTGGTGGCTTGTGTGTTGTTGTGAGGCTGGAGGCTATGCCAGTGGTATTTCAAATACCAGCAGGGTCACCCATGGTGGACAGGTTTCAGAGGAACTTCCAGACTAAGACAGACTGAAAAGAAGGTCAGGGCCATCTACTTCTGAAAAAATTGGCCAGTGAAAACCTTATGAATAGCAGTGAAACACTGTCTATGGTACTACTGGAAAACTTTATGAATAGCCCTGAAACATTGTCTGACATAGTGCCAGAAGATGAGTGTCCTCAGGCTGGCCAAAAAAAGAAAGAAAGAAAAAAAAAAAAAAGAACAAAAACCATAAGCACTGCCATCAAGTTGATTCGACTCATAGTGACCCCCTCCTTGGGTTTCTGAAGCTGTATCTCTATGGAAGTAGTTTGCTCAATCTTCCTTCTAAGGAGTGGCTGGTGGGTTTGAACCACCAGACTTCTGGTTAGTAGTCAAATGCCTTAGGCACTAAGTCACCCGAGCTCTCCCCCCAGGTCGGAAGGTACTCAAAATACAATTGGGGATGAGCTGCCTCCTCAAAGTAGAGCCAACCTTAATGACATGGATGGAGTAAAGTTTTTGGGACTTTCTTTGCTGATGGGGCAAGATTCAAAATGGGAAAAAAACAGCAGCAAATATTTATTAAAAATCAAACCATGGCATGTACAAAGTATGAATCTAGGAAAATTGGAACTTGTTAAAAATGAAATGGAATGCATAAAGATCTAGGCATTAGTGAGCTGAAATGGACTGGTATTGGCCATTTTGAATCAGACAATCACATGTTCAACTGTGTCAGGAATGACAAATTGAAGAGGAATAACATCACATTCATCATCAAAAAGAATGTTTTAAGATCTCTCCTGAAGGACAGTGTTGTCAATAATAGAATTATATCCATATGCATACAGAGAAGACCAGTTAATACTATTATTAAAGTTTACACACCAACCACTAAAGTCAAAGATGAAGACATCGAAGATTTTTAGCAACATCTGCAGTCTGAAATTGGCCAAACATTCAATCAAAATGTATTGATTATTGCTGTGATTGGAATGCAAAAGTTGGAAATGAAGAATCTCTAGTAGTTGGAAAATGTGGCCTTAGTGACAGAAACGACACAGGAGATCACATGACAGAGTTTTGCAAGACCAACAACTTATTCATTGCAAATGCCTTCTTTCAACAACATAAATGGTGGCTGTACATGTGGACCTTGCCAGCTGGGATACACAGGACTCATATTGACTGCCTCCATGGAAAGAGTTGATAGAGAAGCTCCATATTTTCAGTCAAAATAAGGCCAGAAGCTGACTGTGGAACAGACCATCAGTTGCTCATATGCAAGTTTAAGCTGAAGATGAAGAAAATTAAAACAGGTCCATGAGAGCCAATATATGACCTTGATTACATCCCACCTAAATTCAGAGACCATCTGAAGAATAGATTGGATGCATTAAACACCAATAACTGAAGACCAGATGAGTTGTGGAATGACATCAAGAACATCAAACACAAAGAAAGCAAACAGGCATTGAAAAGACAAGAAAGGAAGAAAAGACCAAAATGGGTGTCAGAAAGGATTCTGAAATTTGTTCTTGAATGGAGAATAGCTAATGAAAATGGAAGAAATGATGAAATAAAAGAGCTGAACAGATAATTTCAAAGAGCCACTTGAGAAGACAAAGTCAATTATTATAATGAAATGTGCAAAGATCTGCAGTTAGAAAACCAAAAGAGAAGAACACACTTGGCATTTCTCAAGCTGAGAGAACTGAAAAAAAATTCAAACCTTGAGTTACAATATTGAAGAATTCTATGGGCAGAATACTGAATGATACAGGACATCAAAAGAAGATGGAAGAAATGCAGAATCACTGTACCGAAAGTAATTGGTTGATGTTCAACTATCAGGAAGTAGCATATGATCATTGAAGGAGGAAGTCCAAGACGCAATGAAGGAATTGGTAAAAAAAACAAGGCTCCAGGAATTGACAGAATACCAATTGAGATGTTTCAACAAATGGACACAGTGCTGAAAGCCCTTACTTATTTATGCCAAGAAATTTGGAACACAGCTACCCAAGCAACCAACTGGAAGAGATCAATATTTGTGCCGAGTCCAAAGAAAAGTGATCCAACAGAATGTGGAAATTATTGATCAATATCATTAGTGTCACATGCAAGTAAAATTTTGTTAAAGATAATTAAAAAATGGTTGCAGCAGTACATTGACAGGGAACTTCCAGAAATTCAAGCTGGATTCAGAAGAGGACGTGGAATGAAGGATACCATTGCTAATGTCAGATGGATCTTGGCTGAAAGAAATGAATACCAGAAAGATATTTGTTGTTGTTGTTAGGTGCCATCGTGTCATCTCTGACTCATAGCAACCCTATGTACAACAGAATGAAACACTGCCTGGTCCTGTGCCAGTTCCACGATCCCTGCTATACCTGAGCCCATCATTGTGGCCACTGTGCCAATCCATCTTGTTGAGGACCTTCCCCTCTTTTGTTGACCCTCCACTTTACCAAGCATGATATCCTTCTCCAGGGAATGATCTCTTCTTACAACAGACCAAAGTAGGTGAGACGAAGTCTGGCCATTCTCACTTCCAAGGAGCATTCTGGCTACACTTTCTCCAGGACACATTTATTAGTTCTTTTAGTAGTCCATGGAACCTTCAGCATTCTTTGCCAGCACCACAACTCGTGAAAGCATTGACTCTTCTTTGGTCTTCCTTATTCATTGTCCAGCTCTCACATGCATATGAGGCGATTGAAAATACCACGGCTTGTGTCAGGCACACCTTAGTCCTCAGTCATCTCTGCTCTTCGGCACTTGAAAGAGGTCTTTAGTAGCAGATTTGCCCAGTGCTATACGTCTTCTGATATCTTGACTGCTGCTTCCACTGGCGTTGATTGTAGAACCAAGTAACAAGAAGACTTTGACACTTCAAGTTTTCTCCATTTATCGTGATGCTGCTTATTGGTACAGTTGTGAGGATTTTTGTTTTCTTTATATTGAAGTAATCCATACTGCAGACTGTATTCTTCAATCTTCATCAGTAACTATTTCAATCATCCTCATTCTCAGCAAGCAAAGTTGTGTGGTCAGTGTATTGCAGGTTGTTAATGAGCTTTCCTCCAATCCTGATGCCACATTATTCTTCATATAGTCCAGCTTCTTGGATTATTTGCTTAGCATAGTGATTGAATTAGTATGGTGAAAGGATGCAACCTCAATGAAAGATATTTACCTGTGTTTATTGACTATGCAAAGACATTTTACTGTGTGGATCATAACAAATTATAAATAACATTGTGAAGAATTGGAGCTCCAGAATACTTATTTGTGCTCATGAATAACCTGTATGCAGACCAAGAAGCTCTCATTCATACAGAAAAAGGGGATACTGTATGGTTTAAAATCAGGAAGGGTGTGTGTATCCTTTCATCATACCTATTCAATCTGTATGCTGAGCAAATAATCTGAGAAGCTGGACTATATGAAGAAAAATAAGTCATCAAGATTGGAGGAAAACTCATTAACAATCTGCCATATGCAGATGAAACAACTTTACTTGCTGAAAGTGAAAATGACTTGAAGTACTTACTGACGAAGATCAAAGACTACAGTCTTCAGTATGAATTACATCTCAACATACAGAAAACAAAAATCCTCACAACTGGACCTATAAGTAACATCTTGATAAATGAGAAAAGATTGAAGTTGTCAAAGATTTTATTTTACTTGGATCCACAATCAACACCCATGAAAGTAACAGTCAAGAAATCAGATGTCGTATTGCACTGGGCAAACCTGCTGCAAAAGAAGCAAACATGTCACTTTGAAGAGTAAGGTGTGCCTAACCCAAGCTATGAATAAGGAAGACCAAAGAAGAGTGGATGCTTTTGAGCTGTGGCATTGGCAAAGAATACCAAGAGTACCATGGACTGCCAGAAGAATGAACAAATTTGTCCTGGAAAAAGTGCAGCTGGGATGGTCTTTGGAAGCGAGAATGGCCAGACTTCGTGTCACCTACTTTGGTTATGTGGTCAGAAGGGGCCATTCCCTAGAGAAGGATATCATGTTCAGTAAAGTGGAGGGTCGGTGAAAAAGGGAGGGTCTTCAATGAGATGGATTGGTCCAGTGGCTGCAACAATGGGCTTAGGTATGGCAAAGATTGTGAGGATGGTGCAGGACTGGGGAGTGATTTGTTCAGTTGTATGTAGGGTGACTATGAGTCAGAGCCAACTTGATGGCACCTAACAACAACAACAACCCAACTATGGTATTTTCAATTGCCTCATATGAATGTGAAATCTGGACAATGAATAAGGAAGACCAAAGAAGAATTGATGCCTTTGAATTGTGGTGTTGGCAAAGAATACTGAAAATACCGTGGACTATCAGAGGAATGAACAAATCTGTCCTGGAGGAAGTACAGCTGGGATGCACCTTGGAAGTGAGAATGGCCAGACTTCATCTTACCAACTTTGGTGATGTTGTCAGAAGAGACCATTCCACAGAGAAGGATATCATGCTTGGCAGAGAGACAGCATAAAATGGAAAGACCCTCAACAAGGGCTACAGTGATGGGCTCAAGTATAGCAAGGATTGTGAGGATGGTGCACAACCAGAAAGTGTCTCATTTTGTTGTACATAGGGTCGTTATGAGTTGAAACTGACTCAATGTACATAACAACAACAACATGGGATAGTTTCACTCTGTCCTATAGGTTGCCATAGAGTTGCTGTGAGTCAGAATCGACTTGAGGGCAATGGGTTTGGTATGGGTTTATGTAATATGTAAGAGGCCCTTGTCATGCAAACAATTAAGAACTTGATTTGATTGCCAACTGAAAGGTTAGTGGTTTGAAACTACCCAGACCCCTCCATGGTAGAAAGATCTGGCAATCTACTCCCACAGAGATTACAACCTAGAAAATCCTATGGAGCTATTCTACTCTGTGGGGTTGCTATGAGTTGAAATCAGCTCAACAGTACCTAACAACAACAACGACAACATGATTATCTTGTGTCACTCGACCAATTTTTACTTGCAGACACAGTTTTTTTTTTTTTAACTTTTTATTGTTATTTAGGTAAAAGTTTACAGAGCAACTTAATTTTCCATTCAACATTTCATACACATTTTGTTTCATGACATTGAATGCAATCCTCATAATGTAACAGCACTTATCCCACTTCTTCCTTGTGTTTCCTGTTTCCATTTCTCCTTCTTTCCTTCTGAATTTTGTCCCTGGGCAAATGCTGCCTTTTTGATCTTGTATGGTTGATTGTTCTAAGAAGTGAGTACCTCCCTGATATTATTGTTTAACTTATTGGCCTGTGTATTGTTTGGCTGAAAGTTGAGCTGTGGGAGTGAGTTCAGTCTAGGTTTGAAGGGTGACTAAGAGCCATAGTCTTGGAAGATTCACCAGTCTCTATGGGTTTTGGTTTTTTAGATATTTGCAAGGAGCTCTGGTGGTGCATTGGTAAGTTTTCAGCTGCTAACCAAAAGGTCAGCAGTTCAAATCCACCAGCCCCTGCACAGGAGAAAGATGGGACAATCTGCTTCTGTAAAGGTTATAGCCTTAGAAGCCCTATGGGGCAGTTAGCTCTACTCTGTCCTGCAGAGTCACTATGAATCAGAATCAAGGTTGTAATTTTTTTTTTTTTTTAATTGTGCTTTGGGTGAAAGTTTACAGAGAAAATTCACTTTCCATACAGCAGTTCACACACACGTTGTCTCATGACATTGACTACAATTTACCCCAATGTAACAGCCCCCCTCCCACTTCCTCCC
>NW_006921602.1:19948270-19960842 GCF_000298275.1 Orycteropus afer afer
ATATGTTGTTGGAGTCTATTGGCTAGGATTTTGTTGGAGATTTTTGCATCTATATTCATGAGGGATATTGGTCTGTAGTTTTCCTTTTGAGTGATGTTTTTGCCTGGTTTTGGTATCAAGGTTATGCTTGCTTCATAAAATGAGTTATGGAGGATTTCATCCTTTTGAATATTTTGGAATAGTTTGAGTAAGATTGGTGTCAATTCTTCTATGAATGTTTGGTAGAATTCTCTGGTGAAACCATCTGAGCCAGGACTCTTTTTGGTTGGTAATTTTTTGGTGACCTGTTCAATTTTTTCTTTCGATATGGATCTGTTCAAGTTTTCTACATCAGTCTGTGTTAGTTTAGGTAAGTGTGTGTTTCCAGAAATCTGTGCATTTCTTCCAGATTTTCAAATTTGTTGGAGTACAGTTCTTTATGTTGTTGTTGTGGTTGTTATGTGCCGTCAAGTCGGACCCGACTCATAGCGACCCCTCCTTGGGTTTCCGAGGCAGTTGGTTCTGTTGTGGTGTTGCAGGCACATTTTATCAGATAAACTTTTCCCGAATGTGATACAGGGTTACAGTCAGCATGGGGCAGGTCACAAAGGGAGTTATAGACTCTGGTTAATGCACGGAGTGGCAGCATGGAATATGATGCTTGACTCTGGCCTTGAAAAATGAATGGGAGTATGTGGAGATGGGGTGCTTTCCAATCTGGGAGCAGTGTGAAGAGGCACAGATGAGGCTGGATCAGGCTCGGTTATGGGGGACCCTGGGAATGCTGTTGAGGAATATGGACTTCATGCTGTAGAGATAGGCTGCTTCTGCTGAGCCTTTTCACTTGAAAAGGGTAGATGAATATCCATTCTGATTCCTTCAAAGAGTGTGGCAGGTAGGGGAAAGGAGGAAAAGATCATTTTTAAGATTGCACTTTCTGTTATTTTATCAAATGGCCTGATAGTTTCTCAGTTGAAAACCTCACCTTGATTGTGAGCCACTTTGGACTGGAGGTGGGTCGTCACCCAACACTGTCAAGGCCATGGTGTGGTTCAAAGATATACATGCCTGTTCAGCAGTCTGAGTGAAGCCTGTGTTTCCAGGCTGCTGGCACCCCAAATACCAACCAAACCAACACACTGCCAAAGAGTCAGTTCCAACTCATAGCGACATCTGTTTTGCTGAGATAAGGGATCAGGCCAAAAGCTGTGGGGAGGAAGCTCTAACCCTTCCTTCCAGCAGAAGGTTGAGGAGCAGACAGAAGTATGAGGAGTATGGTTGAGGAGCAGACAGAAGACCACAGCAGCATATTTGGTCAGTGAACTCAATTCAGTTCAATTACTTAGGACCCAATCATTCTTTCTGAGTACAAAATCATTTAGGCTTCTCAAATAATAAGTCTTGGTCTTTTGGTTTCAGGGGACAGTGGGACTAAGAGATGATGAACTTACAGTGTGCAAAGGGAGGTATTAATGAAACCAATTTTCCTACCCAAAGATTATTAATTTGAAAGGTTATTAATTACCAGCAAATGGCAGTGATTTTTCACTATGGTGACAGAATGAAATGCATCATACTTTTATTAAAAGATGTGAGTGAGAATCTGAATAACTTTTCTGAGATAATGAAGAAAATTTCTACTGCCCTGTGTGACTTTCCCAAACTAAGGGACTGTCTGAGCCTGTCTTCCTCCCTGTAGGCCTTGCATGGCCCACACCGCTCATTTCATTGAGTATCAATAAAACAAAACAAGTTACCATCAAATCTAGTTGATTCTGACTCATGGTGACTCCATGTGTATCAGAGCAGACATGTGCTCCATAGCGTTTTCAGTCACTGATTTTTCAGAAGTAGATTGCCAGACCTTTCTTCCAAGGTGCCTCAGGTTAGACTCAAACCCCTAACCTTTTTGTTAGCAGCCAAGTATATTAATAATTTGTACCACCCAAGGTCTCTCAATTGGGTATACTGCCCTCCTAAGTCAGAAGTCAGGGTTCCCTGTACACTCTTTAAACAGCTCTCCAATCAGTCCAAAGCCCTGGATTCCTAAAATCCCTTGAATCTAGTGCTTTTGTTCATGTACACACTGTCTCTTGACTGATTTATTGCAGTAGCCTCCTGACTGGTCTCCCTCTGTGCAGTCTCACCACCCTTTCTCACATTGTTGCTTAAATAATATTTCCAGAACAGACGTCTGGTCTTGCTACTATACCCTTCCATGACTTCAAGGCCCTTGGCATTGGAACCTTCAAACTTGGCATTACAACCAAGGTCACCACTTAATTAACAACCTCCGTTCTACCAACTCCTCCACACTCTCATCCCTCTGCAACCCTACACTCAATAGTTCCTCAAATGCTATTTCACACACCTGCACCTTTGCTTGCTTTATTTCCTCTGACTCTACAGCTTCCTGTGAACTCTGGTCCACCCATTAAAATGGAATTCAGATGCCATGCCCTCCAGCAAGCCTTCTCTGTTTGCTTCCTCCTGCTGCCATCACTGTACTGTGCACCTGATCCTAATATACTAGTCATGCTGCCTGGGAACTTATTTGTTGAGGTGTATGTTTCCTCTACCAGGCTGTGAACTCCGTGGTCAGAGCCATGCCATTCATCTGCATATCCAGAATGGAAGGCAGTACAGGGCTCATGGTAGGTGCTCATTGAATTCCTAGTGAGTGAGGGGGTTTACTGTGGGATACAGGACTCAGATCAAAGGCTAACATTTGATCTGTCAGTCATTTATACATTGGAGCTAAAAGTAACTAATTTTCTCTTATTCAGTGACCATAGCTATACCTTCCTTCTTTTCAAGATAAAAGAGCTAGCTTGAGTGCTAAGACTACCATATGAAAACACAATGGGGATAAAATAGTACCTTCTCATAAAGCTGTCACAAGGCTTCAATAAGAGTATATTTGTACAGAATTCAGAACAATGCCTGGTGCATAATTAGCACCTGGGTAAGAGTGTGTTGTTATATAAGTACTGATTGGAGCATTCAGCATCTTGTATCTATGATCCGTGAAATCCTTTCTTTCTGTGAATATTTACCCCAATTGCCCTCACAGGACCAATTCTGTCTAAGGTTTATTTATCCTGGATTTAGCTGGGAGAATAAACTCTGGCCTGGGTGCCAAGGGCCTGAAGGCTGGGTTCTATGGGAAGGAGTTGTTAAACAGAGAAGACCACAGACATGGGAACTGGGCTCTTCCTTTTCTTCTTTCCTATGGGCTTTGGCTTTCTTTGGCATGTGCATAAGAGATGAAGTTGTATGTGTTTATTCATCCATCCATTCACTCACTCATTTCCTCAACAAATACTTATTAAGCGTATATTATGCCCCAGGCCTCCCTGGGAGATAAAAATGGTTAACATGCTCAGCTGCTCAGCTGAAAGGTTGGAAGTTCAAGTCCACCCAGAGATACCTCAGAAGAAAGCCCTGGCAATCTACTTTTGAAAAATCAGCAGTTGAAAACCCTATGGAGCACAGGTCTGCTCTGACACACACGGAATTGCCATGAGTTGGAATTAACTCTATGGCAAATGATTTTTCATTGTGCCCCAGACTCTGCTGAGGTACTAGTTAGAAGCAAATAGCCATGACCTCTGTCTTCCTGGAGTCCCCAGTTCAGTGAGGGAGGCAGGCCTGAGAACCGATCTTTACAATTTTGTTGCTGTAAGTGCTGTAATTGAGGGATGTCTTGAGTGTGGGCTTTAGGAAATCACCAAGAGGCAATGAGGTATCAATTGAATCTGGAAGGATAAAATATTCTTTTAGAGCTCATGTGCAGAAGAAAGTGGAGTTCTCTGGTGCCTAGAAAAATGTAAGATTTAGTTGAGGACATGAGAATTGAAGGAGTGTTATGGAGAAGCGAGACTAGAATATGTTGTACAATTCTAAGAGTTATAAACAGAATCAATGGGTGAATATATCATGGAAAAAAGATTTTTGACTTTAAGAAGCTTACAAAAATTCATAGTTAAAGGAATTGGAACAAAGAGAAAGCAAGGGCAATTAAACAACAAAGCCAGAAATGTTGAAGCCCTAAAATGCACACTGAACCTATCAGGTTGCTGAGGCTGGGCCACAGATTTTATTTGGAGCTTCCTCTTGGCCAAGCTTTTACTGACCTTCACTCTTGAGATGGTTTCTACATGGACTGTTGTGAAGAGGTCATTGGGCGAGACATTGGCTGTTGTCTTGAACACAACTGCTATAAAATGTACAATCAATCTACTGTCATCAAGTTGATTCTGACTCATAGCAACCCAAGGCTTCTATAAAGCCTTACGGAAGTAGATTGCCTCATCTTTCTCCTGTGGAGCAGGTGGTGGGTTGGAACTGCTGACCTTCTTGTTAACAGCCAAATGCCTTAATCACTGTGCCACCAGAGCTCCGTACACAATGTACAATATTAGGGTTTATTGGCTGATTCTGAAAGTGTTCCTCAATTCTCAGTAGAAGCAACACATCCAGTGCCAAAAAGCATCGACATTGCAGCAAATCTCAGAGAGGTTCTTTATTGTAATCCAGTAGCTCTCCCTTGGGCTGAGGGAGGCTGGAGCCACTTCAGTTCACTTTTTGGGTGGAGGGAGAAGAGTCTCAGAGCCTGACTGTGTGAGCCTCCATGGGAACAGAGTCACTGTCCCCTTCACACAACATACAGAACATTTGGGCATCCTCAGCCAAGCCTATGGCTTCAAGGAGACTCCATACTCATTGCTATCACTCACATCCAGACATTTACTGGCATTTCTTTCCCAAGTTTTAGTTAGGTATGTGGGAGTCCCTTGGAAGTACAAATGGTTAACCTGCTTGGCTGCTAACCAAAAGCTTAGAAGAAAGGGCTGGCAATCTACTAAAAATCAGCCATTGAAAACACTATTGAGCACAGTTCCACTCTGACACACATGAAGTTGCTATGAGTCAAGTTATTTTTTGTTTTAATTTTAGCCATATATGAAGCCAGATCTTGATTGAGCATCTCCACCTGGTTATCCTTTTGGCACTGTAAACTAAGGAAGGTCAAACTGAATTTAAACTGAATTTATTATCTTTCCTCCTAACCCATCCTTCTTTCTACAATTTTTATTGTGGCCCATAACACCATCATATGTCTATGTTGTTGTCCAAGCTAGAAAGTTCAGAGCTGTTCTCTTGTGCCTCTCTCTCCCTTATCTAGTGGGTCATTCCCTTATCTAGTGAGAATTCTGCCTCAGGGGTATCTTCTTTGCTCCTTGCCCTGAGCTTGTGTAGGCCCTCATCTTTTTCTTTTTTGTTGTTGTTTTGCATTATTTCCCAGGATTCTTTATCTTTGGTTTTGGAGTTTGATTATGATATGTTTTGGTCATTTTCTTTTGGGTCAGTCCTACTTGGGGTTCATTGTAATACTTTGACAATTTTCTCTGTTTTTTTTTTTTTTGTTGTTGTTCTTTGTCTTTCCTGTTCTGAAATTCCAATTATATGTAAGTTATTCCTCTTAATGTTGTATCACATACATCTTAGGCTTTCTTTTGTTGTTGTTGTTCTTTTTTCTGACTGTTCCTCAAACAGAGTAGTATTGAGAGATTTATCTTCAATCTCACTAATTCTGTCTTCCATTGATCCAATTCTACACCATTGCCCTTTCAATGTATTATCTATTTCTGAAATCTTAGCATTAATCTTTTGGATTTCTATTTGCTGTTTTTGTATGGTTTCTAATTTTTCATCTATTTTGTCAGTTTATTCTTGCACTGTTTTCCTAAATTCTTCTAGAGTTTTGTCTGTGTTTCCCATGATCTTTCTCTCAATCCATTGAAGGTACCTAAATATAATTTTTTTGAATTCCTTATAAGGTAGTTCCAATGCCATTTATTCATTATGGAGGTTTTCTGGCTCTATATTTTGGTCCCTTGTTTGTGCCACTCTGCCTTTTTTCTTTGTGTTAACTGAGGTTGTCTGTTGTTTCTGAGATATTCTGGTGTTGTATTTGTATTTAATTGGTGATTGTATGCTGGTGGGTTTTGCCCTTTTTTTTTTTTTGCTTTAGTTTGTTTTGATGTATCTGAGTGAATGATGCTCACTTGTTTGGCAGCACTCAAGCACTCACCATTTGTCTCCTGGTGGGTGTGATAGAGGATGTGAGTATGTATGTAGCTCTCTGTTCACTGTTCATATAGAACAGTTTAGAGTGGGTTGGCCACTGTCTGTCACTGATCAAGTGGTGCAGGAGTGGGTAGTGGTCCTTGCCCAGTTGATGAGGCAGCATGAGGTGCAGATGTGGCTGGCCAGTGTGAACATGATTGCTGTTTCCCTCTGGGTCAGACCAAAAAAATATATATAGAGAAAGAGAAATACAAGCAACAACAACAACAACAAAAATAAGTAAATAAAAGAAGAAACAAGAGATACAAACAACAGCAAAGAAAAAGTAATAAATAAGAAAAAGAAAAACAAAGGAAGGAAAAAAGAAAAGGAAAAATAACAAAAACAAAAACAATAACAATAAAGAGGGAAAAAGAAAAGAGAAAGCGAAAAGGATAATGTAAAGAAAAAATTAAGAAAAATAAAAAAAAGAAAACAAATGTTGGGGAAAAAAAGAAAAGAGGAAAGAAGAAAGTGGAAGGGAAAGCAAGAGAAGGGAAAGAAAAGAAAAGAAAAAAAAAGAAACCTGGGCAGGAGGCAGGACACACAGGCAGTGCTCCTGCCAGCTGAGGAGGTGGTAGAGGGTGGGATACATGGTTTCGAAAGGAGTTCCTGTGGGTCTAGAAGGTGGCTGGGGCTGGGCAAGGAGTTCTTGCTGGCCTAGAAGGCAGTGATGGGCAGGCAGGGTGCCTAATTCAGAAAGGAGTTCCCGCTGGCCTAGAAGATGGCTCGGGGCAGAGCACCTAGTCTGGGACAGAGTTCCTGTTGATCTAGAAGGTGGATGAGGGTGGGGGATGGCTACACCTCTAGTCACCAGGAGGGTGTGGGGAATAAGAGGAAGATCACACCTTTTTGGCCACCAGCTCTCAGTGTGGGCACCTGTTCAGTCCTTGGTGAGCAGAGCCAGTTATCAGTTGCTGCCCCAATTGGAATGCTGCTTCCAAAGGTTCAAAATGGCTGTGCTATGCCAGACCAATTGGCAATTCACCACTCCATTTATCTTCCTTTTTGCTGTTTTCATTCACTTTCTTCTTCTAGTTGGTATGTGATCCACTTCTTTATCTTTTCCTTTGAAGTTCAGGGTTTTGGGATTATTATCTGTATGTGTTTCATTTGGTTTTTCATGTCTTTGTTGTAGATGGTATAGGTAGCTTGTCTGCCTAGTTGCCATCTTGCTGGAAGTCCTGTATTATTATTTTTTATTGTTGTAAATATATATATATATATATATATATATATCACATCATTTGCCAATTTAACATCTTTCAGGTGTAAAATTTTGTGATATCAATTACATTAATGATGTTCATTTGTCACAGGAAGATCCTAACTCCACTTGGGGTCAGAATCCTTGGGTTCCTTCCAATGTCAGATGACCCAGCTTGGTTGCCTGCAGTCACCTACCTGATGATGTCCTTACCCAAAAGAAAATGAAATAATTTGTTCTTGTATGAAATACTACAACCTGGAGGTTAATTTAGGAATAGAGAAATTACTTGCTGGGAGGCCTTGAATATTAGAAATATAATAACTTGACTCAGCTTCTCCTTCTCACTAATTTTTGGATTGGTTTGCTGCCCCAGGAATTTGCTTTCATAGAGAGGACAACCCCAAGTCTCTCCAGCCCATCAACTCATTTTTTCAGGATACAGGGTCTGATCCCTTGAAGGATTTGACTGCATGCTTTGGTTAACATTCTCCCTCTTAAACCTACAGGATCATCTTCAAATTTATATTATTGCTGTGTCTTTCTCTCCACTAAAATACATGACAAAATGACAGTTTTAAGATGTGCCTGCAGAAGGAGATGCTTCTATCTCATACAATATATAAGAAATTTCTTCCCCAATAATGGAATCACTTAGTTTCCTCACAGCTTATTCATAGAGTTGTTTAACTTGATTTATTCCAGGTCTGATTCATTCCATATTCTTGGTGTATCTTGGCCTGATTTTGCTCACCATTCTGTGGCCTGAGATTGTAGTTTCTCCTTTCGTAGATTCCAGGGAGGAAAGTAACCAAAGGCTGAGTTTTCTTGTGGGACATTTTTCTTCTTCTTCCAAACATTGCTCTTAGACTGCACTCCCCGCAACTCTGGCTAGAATTGGAATGATCTTTTCTTCTTCTTCTCCTTCTTCTAAGAAATCTGATTATAAAAGAGTATGCCATTTATGTGAGTTAAACATTTACCTCAAGTAGACACACGCCCTGGAGAGAACAATCATGGGAGAAGGAAGGGCTGCTTATGCACAGGGAGATAGCTCAGGGTGCAGAAGAGTATGAAGGGATGGACACTGGGAGGAGGTAACTTTGGGGAGGAAGTGGGAGGGGAGCTGCTGCATTGTAAATTTTGGTCAATGACATGAGACAAAGTATATTATGTGAACTGCTGTATGAAAAGTGAATTTACTCTGTAAATCTTCACCCAAATCCTAATTAAAAAAAAAAAAAAAAAAGAGTATGCCATTTAGAAAAGCTTTCCATCTGTACTGGAATTCTCCAGGGATGATGGGGCTTAGTTCCCTGAAGTGGTTCCAAGGAACGGGCACATTCTGCCCTCCATGGGTTCAAGGTAAGTTTCCTTTGTGCTGGGGATAACAAGGATGCCTTGGAGTCTACCCTTTGCAAATCAAGTCATCCAATCAGAGAAAGTGAAGATGAAGCCCATGGAGCTCATGCAGACTGTGGTACACAGCCTTTTCACTACTAGCCTTTAAATCCTTTTTGTGCATCTCAAACAACCTACGTTTATTAAGGATTAATTCATTTTCCTTTACTTATTAAGTAAGGATATAGATAACACCACCAATCTATGTTTCTAGTCTTCCGGAGATAATCTGTCTTACCAAACGTAGATAGAATTCCAGCTAAAAGCAAAGAAACTTGACAATTTAGTTGCTTTGTGCTGTATAATTTTCCTTTACAATTTGTGTTCAAATAATAGCTTAGTGACGCCATTCTCCCCCACAACCATTACTCCTTAACGTCCTGTTGTTGTTGTTGTTGTTATGTGCTGTCAAGTTGGCCCCGACTCATAGCAACCTCTCCTTGGGTTTTCTGAGGCAGTATCACTCAGAAGTACGATTGCCCAACCTTCCTTCCGAGGAGTGGCTGGTGGGTTTGAACCGCCAGCCTTCTGGTTAGCAGTCAAGTGCCTTAGGCACTATGCTACCAGAGCCTGGGGACCTCTTATTGGTAAGTATGCTCTAGTTCAACTTCTTCATTTTTCAGATGAAGTAACTGGGTCCTAGAAAGGCCACCTGACATGCTCTAAGTTATATCTGCTTGGATGTCTGGACATTCAAACCAGCATCTTTCTACTGTGTGGGAAGAGTCCCAACCTACCTCTCTGCTGAGTTCTGGAACTCTGCATTGACACTGGTATAATGCTTGGAGGACTCACAGTCCTCATAAAGTCTGAGCCCACCAAGTAAGGATTCTGGTGGTCCAGGAGGAAAAGTGTCTCAAATCAGAGTAGGTAGCTGCCAGGGGGCATCTTCTTGCCTGTGGGAAATACCCACAAACAGTAAGGGTAGCCTGGGTAATAAAAATTAAAAGCTCCATGACTTCTCCAAATACCTGTCAGAACTGTTGTCTACCAGTTTCAATCTCAGCCTCAACCTGTAGAAGAATTTGTACACTGGTAAGGGGAATGTGATGCTAGCATCTGGCCATAGGCAGGCCAGAGGGAAGTTCTGTAGAAGATGGACAATCACAGGTCCTTCCACAGCTCTTGGAGTGGGGTGGGAGGAGGTTTCGACTTAAAGTCAGGTTATCAAGTGCTGTTTTGATTGACCAATTAATTCAATGGTGTTCTTGTTTCAAAATTTTATTTGGATGTATACTGACTGTCTAGCCCCTGATGTTGGGTTTCTTGTTGGTAAGAACCTGTCTCAGATATGATCTACACAATTGTCAAGTAAGGCTGACAGGGAAAGAAGGAAGGAGTAGGGCAGAGGACCCTAAACCTAATTATGGAATTTAAGGCATTGTTGGATATTATCATAGTCAAGGGGTCCAGGAACACTAGAATCCTAGCCAAGCCCAGATCTACACCCACTTCATGGAATTACAGATGCAGAGAAGTATACCAGGAGCAATGGAAGGTGGGGACAGGTGCTGTTCTATTATTGGCTCCTCTTTTCCAGCACAGTAAGAAACCACTGGCTTGAACTTTCCTGTAAAAGGAACATGGAGGTCCCTCCCTCCTGCAAAGCCCACATTTTATTATTGTCAGCTGCTAGAGGCTGAAGAATTGGATACTTTATACCCAGATAAAGAAAGAGGAGTGGAAAATTGCTGGCTTCTTTCTAATTTAGCCCCACAAATGGAAGAGACCAGAAATGGGCCATACTATGGGTATGACTTGTTACTGCACAGGAAGTCACAGTGCTGTGGAGAGGTTAACAGCCTAGGCTCTCTAGCCAAACTGGGCTCAAATCTCACACTGCTACTTACTAGCTGTAAAGCCTTGGACACATTAACCTCTCTGTTCTCACCTATTATAAAATGGGACTAAGAGTAGTACCTACCCTGTAGGATTGTTATGAGTTATAGATTAAAATATATTGCTTAACAATAATATGAAAATAATTGAAAGCAGAGACTCAAGCAGATACTTGTATACCAATGTTCATAAGAGCATTATTCACAATAGCACAAAAATAGAACAACCCAAATGTCCATCAACAGATGAATGAATAACAAAATGTAGTGCCTCCATACAATGGAATATTATTCAGCTATAAAAAAGGATAATGTTCTGAAACATGCCATAACAGGGATAGACCTTGAAAACATTATGCTGAGTGAAATAGACATGAAAGAACAAGTAATCTATGATTTCACTTATGTAAATATCTTTTTGTTGTTGTGTGCCATAGAGTCGATTCTGACTCATAATAACCCTATAGGACAGAGTTGAACTGCCTCCTAAGGTTTCCAAGACTATAATACATATGGAGGCAGATTACTCCCACAGAGCAGCTGGTGGGTTCAACCCGCTGACCTTTTGGCTAGTGCTTAACCATGTGCCAGTAGGAATCCTTATGAAACATCTAGAATAGGCAAATTCATAGAGACAGAAAATGGATTAGAGATTATCAGGGACTGGGAGGAAGGGAGAATGGAGAGTTATTGTTTAATGGGTGCAGTATTTCTGGTTGGGATGATGAAAAGTTTTGCAAGTAGATAGTGATAAAGTTTCTAAAAACCTTTTTTTGTATCTTTCTACTGTAATTAATGTCACTGATTTGCACACTTAAAAATGGTTAAAATTGTAAATTTTTTGTTCTATTTATGTCACCATAATAAAATAAAATAAAATAAAAAACAATATGAGGGGAATATTTATGGATTTCTTCTCAGTGACCATTAAGGAAGATGCACGGTCCGCTCTTAGTCACAAGACTGCATAATCAAAGGCGGGAACTGATTCCATCTGGAACATTTGTATTTATTTATTGACAAAGAGGCTGGCTCATTTTGGAGAAGTGCTCTTTAGACATAGAGGTGTCAAACAGTTCTACTAAGCAATATTTCAACATAAATAAAACCAGAAGATCACACTTGATTAAGTGAATGGCTTTGACTATCATTTGGCTTCAACAAAACATCCTGGAAGCCTAGTGCTGAGAAAGATTTTTAAGAGCTTTCTAGGCACAATCCTTACATCGTGTGAATCTCAGTGGCACGATGGAGCTGACTTGCTGTGGGCTCAGGAGAGCCAATTGTATGCATCTCTTCCCAGCATTAAATGTTCAGTAACTTAACCTTGGTAGTTGGAAGTTGGCCATGTGGGGGTGTTTATACCACAGAAATTGGCAAGGGCTACAAATAGGATTTTTTTTTTTTAGATAGCACCAGTTAAAAACAAGCTCACCACTGGGTAAGATCTTAGCCCACAGATGTTGGTAAGGGAGAAGTAGCACATTTCTTTCTTTTCTTTAAGCTAAGAGCTCTGAGTCCTCATTCTACTGCTCTAGCAGGAAATTCTGTACAGCTTTGATTGGAATTCATCCACCCCAACCTATGTAAAGGTCCTTCTGTCCTTGTCATTGTTCACATCAAGTCCAGCTGCTAAGATGCCCATTGCTTCAGCCCACACAGTCCCTTGAGAAACTCCACTCTTTAGGGTTGTGCTTGAGGTATGGGAAGGCCTGTGAGACTGGGGTACCACACTAACTCTTGTCTGAGGAATTACTTGGAAGCACTGCTGGATTCTTGCTACTCAGTGATCTATCAGCCTCTGTTCTCTCCCACTAAGTGAGTTAAGTATCCTCTTTCTTTCTTACTTTCTAGGACAATCTTTTCAGGCTTTCACAAAAGATAGGAAAATATGTTTATTTCAAGTGACTTTTTTTTAAAAAAATTTTATTTTGATTTGGGTGAAGATTTACAGAGTAAATTCACTTTTCATACAGCAGTTCACATAATATACTTTGTCTCATGTCATTGACCAA